>NC_058134.1:141111139-141116139 GCF_016433145.1 Gracilinanus agilis | reverse complement strand
TATATATATATGTATATTTTTTTCTCCTCTAATATAGTCTTGAATCTAAAAAGCTAGAGGAACTTTTTTTCTTAAAACATGCAATAGAATTACAAACATATAACTCTTTTAGAAGGAAGGATTTATTGGATAAGTTCAGCTTTACCTTAGGAATTGTTTTCATTTTGGTATGGAAGTTTTGTAGGAAACTCAAGTTTGGGTCTCTATAACACATAGAAGAATTATACTTTGTTATGTTTCACGTAGTGTTAATGTAGATGAGGTAGCCCCATGACCTGTAAAGATTAATGGTTCCATAGATGAAAATTAAACCAGTCTAATTCATCAGATATTCAAAAGGAGTATGATAAAATAGGATGTCTTTCCCTAATCCTTCCCTCATATCACATTCCTGCATTCCAAAAAGAAATATATTGATGCTTTCGAGGAATGATTTAAATGATTTAAAGTATCTCAAAGAAATTAATGAATGTAGACCTTTTGCCAAATTTTGCAAAGTTAAAATGAGTGCTCTTTATTTTACATGTAATATAGGAAATCCCTTAAAAAATATTATTTTAATCTCTTTGAGAAATGTCATTTAAATGAAAGTTGTATGAATTGTATGTAGCTAGGAAAAAGAGTTTCAGACATTCAGAATGTAGAGACATATAAGAAAATATGATTTTGACTTTTAAATGTACTTGGAAAAAATATTAGTTCACCAAAACCGTCAGTCAGTATAATCAAATCTCTGGAAAGTACACCTGTTAAGGGGGGATAGTGTACTACAGACACAGAAATGGAATGTTTCAGGGTGATATAGCTGAAAATGTTACAATTATTGTATATTCTTGTGCCACTGATATCATTTTTTGTCATTTATTATGGCAATATATTAAGTATAAAATAGTCTCTGAGATTTAACACTTTGTTTCCAGAGTGCTGGTTACATGGTTCATACTCTTTTTTTTTTAACATGATGAAATCTTTTTCTTTTTTATAATTAATAGAAAGTCTTAAAAACCTAACTTACTTTCAGGCTTCAGCAAAATAGCTATTCTTATTATGGAGTCATTAGGTATATTAATATTGGATTGACTTTGGAAATATGATTTATATTTGTTTTCGTATCAGATTTTCATGACTTTGAGTTATTGAAGGTGTTACTACAATAGTCTGGGTACTGAGCTTAGTCATCATGACTATTGAATAGTTGAACTTAAAATATATTTTTACCTCCTCTGTGTTTAATACATTTAACCTTCTTAATGAAAACTTAAATTCTGAGCCCGTTTAAAAATTCTCCTCACATTTTTGATATCAACCTAAAAACTATGAAGATGTTTTAAATATACTTAGCATCTAGTTTAAAAAGAAATCTTCCTGAAATAATGTCCTTTTCCCCAATTATTCTTTGAAGGATAGATTTAAGTTGAATAAAAAAAAATCTAAAAATATTCATGTGCTTATTCAGTTTTTTTTGTTCTTGTATGTTCTGCTATGTCCTTCATATTTGGCATTTTGATTTATTAGGCAATCATAAGTATTAAAGGCTTTTACCATACCACTGCTAGATTTCAAATGCATTGTGCTTGGTGTCAATGATGAATTAATTCCAGTAGAGCACAAAAGTTCCCATTATTTAAAAAGCTTTTTTTTCCCTTAACTTTTACATCACAGTCAAGTTTGGAACATCAGAATTCTAGAATAATAATTATGGAGCTAGAAGTACATGCCTTCTGTGTTAAATTTGTGAATTTCCCTCATGTATCACTTATTCTTGCGGAAACCTTTGTAGCCACCTTTATAAAGTAGTGTTAAACTTTTAAAAGAAAGTAGTACTTAAGAATATATATACAATATCATTACTTTAAAATTGAAGTTGAAGTGCCTCAGAAATTTATATCTAGAACTTTTTATGTGCAGATACATGTATTTCCCTTTAAAAACCAATTAGTTGGAATTTCCTAGTTTATTTCTCTCATAAAGCAAATTTAGAAAGAAAATATATAGAATAATGTTTAGAACCATCTGTGACATCCTTACTATTTTTTTTCATCTATAGTTATTGAAATCCAACTTCCTTAATAGCGATCATTTCCATGGAGGAAGGTGAACCAATTTATATGGGTTAGGTATTTTTTCCCCTTAGAAGTTGGTGATAAAAAGTATGTAATTAATCTTAGTAAAATATTAAAGCACTATGTAACATCTTTATAGTCCTGTATATTTTTTAACATAAGCATCAAAGAGGTGTGTGTGCGTGTGCGTGTGCGTGCGTGTGTGTGTGAGAAAGAGAGAGAGAGAGACAGACAGACAGACACAGACACAGACACAGACACAGAGACAGAGACAGAGAGACAGAGTAGGTGGTAAGGTGATTTGAGTAAGTAGTAGGAAAAGAAAGTGCTCCCTGGCAATGGCTGAGATAACTCATTTACCTGTACTTGTCCAAGCATTGTGCTAAACTTTTGCACAATGTAATGAATATAGGATTGGACAATACAGGAAGGTTCCTGTTATCATTGAGGCAAATAAATATTTCCCATAGTACGGTTTTATGCCAACAGAACCCATAACTCTAGGGGAAAAATAAAACCAACAAGTCTAGCATTCAGTACTACCCTATCATAAAGTAAGGAGGTCTAATTGAGCTATGTCTTTATATCCTGCTATTTGTACAAATAAAAGACCACATCTTGATGCAAAATAAACACAAAAGCACTGTTGTGACTATAACAGGGAGTCATATACTAATTTATATAATAAGTGGTTGTGCACGCTTTATTCAAGATTATGGCTGCAAGAAATGGCATGAATTGCTGGGTGTGTTTAATGCTGGATTATAGCAATTTGAAACATGTCAAACACATGGCTAATGCCTCATGCTTCACTCATTCTTGCGTAAACCTGCATAGCCACCATCCATTATACCCTTGGTAACAACACAATTCTGCAAGTAAATATTGTTACACTAAGTAACCTTTCAATTCAAGTTGTTTAGGAAGAGAAAATGCAATCTTGTGCAGTCAGTTCCAGTGTCAGTTTAATGTTTCAAAAGGGAAGTGGTGTAGAGAATAAGTATCTGTACAGTGACTTGCTTAAAAAAAAAGGAGAAAAAAACTTACTGCAAGGAAGAAAAGTAAAACTGTATCATTCAAGTTGAAGAGCTGAGAAGTCATTTTCTATCAGCTGATCACTTGTCTATCATGACAGAACTGAGATTTTACTGTAGCAATGTAATCGAACGATAAAATGATACTCCCTAAACTCTCCTTTTCCTTTATTAAGCAGGAAGTTATCTTCCCCATCTTTATTCAATTCCTTTTTCAGTATCTGAAGCAAAAACAGCCTCATTCACTCTTCAGTGAAGACTTTTTGGATCACTGCAAATGCATCCACTTAGAAAGTGCATATATAGTTTAATTTATGATGAATTCAAAATATGCTCTCAGATAGGCACTGTCATTTGACATTTTGTTTATTGTGTCTGAAATATATTCACTCCCATGGAGATAATGCCTAGTTATAACTAGGAAGAACTTAGTAAACACTTGAAATGTCTACTTTACTACAGTACAAATGCCTTCTTCAAGTGACCATGCTCCCAAGTTTTCTCATTCAAGTGAATTGCCCATTATAATAGTATAATTTCATAATTGCTCTTATCTTTGCATATGAGTATTAGGTCAGATCCCGCTATTTTCCCTAGCAAAAGCATCATTTCTGGTTCTCTTTTCATAAACCTGATTATGTTAGCTCATAGATATTTTAATTTATAATGTTCCCCTTGAACTGCATTCTGAGATTTTACAAAGACACAAATACTACCCTGAACAGGAGAACTCTTTTGTTAATATGAATTGCAAGGTAGTTCACTAATCACTGTTAGGAAAGGTTCAGCCAGATAAATATCTGGTTGTTGCTTTTTCTTAATTTTCATACCCTCCAGATTATGATACAGGATATTTGTAAAAATCAAGAATTATTTAACATAGCCAATTGGTCATGACATATTCATAAAAGGTCAATATTAAAGTATTGAACTCATCTACTCTGTTTGATAATGCAATACTTAAATGTTTTTCTTATCCTAAATTGTGAACTCTGCTAGAAAGAGAAAAATACATATTTAAGTCTATTCCTATCATATATGCATTCCAGATGTTTTATTGAACTCAAATTTTATACAAACAAAACTGATAACTGCTTATATAGTTGGGGAAGACCCACATTAGAATTTTCATATAACTAGTAAGGGCAATCAGGCCCTTTTCCCTGAATATTTTAAACATTGTGCATGTAAAATTTATGCCTAATTTGAATACTTATTAGCTGCCTAATCTCAGAAAAGAGTATTAGCTTTGTTTTCTTCTTGTAAAATTCATCACTCTGTGTATCACATTTTTTATTTGTATTATTTTTCTTAGTTAATGTTCAATAGGATGTTTAACAAGGACTGTTTGCTCATAAACACATCTGGTTCAGAAGTTGTTTACTGTAGTTCTAACAGCTGCCCTTCTGTATGTTAACTATCTTCATGTTTGTTTTATTTCCTCTCCTATTTATTGTTGATCTAAACATCCTTAAAGAATATATGAAATGTATGTCGTAACTTTTTTTCACCTAACCTACTTGGGTAGCAGAAGCATTTTAATGCACTGGGATTTGGTAGGTCTTCTCTAATATTACTTTTTTAATCTAGTAGAAATAATCTTGAAAGCCTTGGGTTCCATTAAAATGCTCATCAAAACTCATATGTTGTAAGTACTCATTTGGATTAGCATTCAAAAATTTTTAGTATGTGTGTGTACACGCAAATATATATGTGTTCACACATGGATATATCGTGGAGGAGATGTCAGGGAGTCTGGTTATATGCCTTATGAAGGAACATTAAACTGGCATTTAATTTACAGTAAATTCATTGTTTCAATAAGTGGAAATAATATTTAATATATGTCCAAGTTAAAAGTAGGATAATAACCTAATTAAGATGTAATGATCTTTGTTTCCCT
>NC_058134.1:141106139-141108639 GCF_016433145.1 Gracilinanus agilis | reverse complement strand
ATTGACACTGAGTAGTCATATTGGATTTTATAAAGAAAATAAATGAGAAAGAGGAAGGGAATGAGCATTTACATAATGCCCACTATGTGCCAGACACTGTGCTAATGGCTTTATAAATATTATCTCATATAATAGAAAAAAAGAAATACTGAATAAGAAATTCATGTGAATTTTGACAAGAACTCTGATTGAAATATGGTTGAAAACATGATTTTTTAAAAAGCCTGAGTTTGAAATCTGAGAAGTTGTTAATGTCTTACATCTGGGCACTGTTTTGCAGAATATTCTATTTTAACAGCTGTGTATAACACTTTGCATAAACTCTCAGTTGTCTTAAAATTATGTAACGTGTTATATTCAGCAATTATTAGGATGAAAAATTTGATTTCTTTTGGATACCTTTTCACATCATATGCTTTAAATGCCTACTAAATTCCCAGGATTAGCTCATTTTATAGACTACTGTAAATAAAGCCAGTGGCTCAGTGTATATAGTTCATTTTCTTCCTACTTCAATTTGTTTGCAGTTCAAAACACATCAACAGAGTACTATAGTATGATATTTACTGGTTCTTCTTCAGTCACAGTCTTAAGTTTGTATAGCCAGTGTTTATTATTCCATTTTGTCAGGGACTCTAGTAGAAATTATTTTCAAAAACTAGTGAAAACAATTGACCAAAAAAATTGAACACAAATAACACAAAGTAATAGTTTCTGAAGAAATGATTCCTTTTTCCTAAAAATGTGATTGGATGTTAAATAAGCAGGTAAACAGAGGAAAATCAGAGGCAAATGAAATAATACTCTGGAGACTTTTTAGTGGGGTCTATAAGGTTTATACAGAGACTGAGTTTATCATGTGCTTTGCCCTATACAACCTCTGTGAAACAAATGAGTAAGAACAATGTCCTTTAGTTAACACAGGAAGTTTAGGGATATCATTTCCCCAGTTGTTGTAGGGTGCCTGCTAAATCTAAATTAATCCTTTCCAGACTTGGGATACCACTAGATATATATTTTAACATTTACTTTTTGAGTTTATTAAGTTTCAGGATCAGTGTGCTGAACTCCCAACAACTTGCATATTGCTTTTTTGTGTTACTTTTTTTAGAAGTACTATTGAAATACAAATTGATGCTTTTAATTTTTGCTATTCTGTGAGTTTCTTTTCTGTGGGCCTTTTTCAAAAATGATAAGTATTGTAGTTTTGTCTTTTATGTGTAATTAACTCAAACTGTTTGTCAGTGCTTTTAATAAGCATCTTTCCTTAGAACTAAAAATTGTAATGAAAATAGGTTGAAATGGATTAATGGAGCGAAAATTTGAGATAATATCCCAAATTTATCTTGCATTTATGCTTTTGGAAGTTTAACATTTAGGTTAATGTTTTTGTACTAGAAAGAAAAATAATAATACTATAGGACCAATGAGTTCTTACTCAAGAATCTCTTCTTTCTCAGTAAAATCATGAAATTCTTATTGTAGGTGAAAATGTAAACATGTACAATTCTCTTTTACTTTATATTGAATGTGTTCTGCCCATCAAACCTGATAAAAGCACTGCCTTTATCTCAAAGAATTATGCCTTTTTATTTATAGATATGCCAGGTAGTTTGACTTAAAGCAGGTGGTTATGGTTATTTCTTTTTCATTATCTAGGGAGAAGTTCCAGTGTTTTAGACTATAGCATAACATATCCTTAATGATAAATGCATTGAGTAGTCCCCCAGACTCTTAGGGTAGAGTGACCAAGTTAGTGTATGTGTGTGTGTGTGTGTGTGTGTGTGTGTGTGAGTGTGAGAGAGAGAGAGAGAGAGAGAGAGAGAGAGAGAGAGAGAGAGAAACAGAGACAGAGACAGAGACAGATACAGAGATATTTCCTTGGAATCTAATTTTAGATTTTTGAGTATTTCTGAAACATGGAATATAATGTCTTTAAATTTTAAACAATTAAATAAAATTGATCTGTTCAAAATAGTCCATATAAAATATGTTTTACATTCATTGGAAAAATTTTCACACCCCATCTTTCATAGCCTACTACATATGAATTATTTTATTTAGGTTTTCTAATCTTATAAAATTACCTTTAAATACCAGAATATAAAATAAATGGAAATAGCATATCCCTAATGTTGTTTTAGATTAAATACACTGAAAAATTATTCTGCAATAGATGTAGAATTTTATTTTGATATTAGGTTTGCAGAATTAATTGTTTGTGTCACTAAGGTCAAAATAGTTGCTAAAAACTTGATTGCTTTGCAGTGTAGATTTGAGCTTGCATTTTGAGCATTCATTAAGTCAAATAGTGTTTCTGAATGTTTTATGAGAATGTGCTGCTTTGAAGGTGTTTCAGGTGATCATATTTTTAAAAATCTAGCCAGCATGCTCTTACTTGTGCCTCATTTATCTGTACCTATCCTGTGAACATCTTTCTGGTTATTTGTGAAAGGAAAATAGAAATAGTCACCTTTTATTTGTTCTTATGTTTATGTTT
>NC_058134.1:141058639-141101139 GCF_016433145.1 Gracilinanus agilis | reverse complement strand
ACTCAGAATCATATTATAGAATCCTATAAATGAAAACTTACAAGAAAATTGTCAAGATGCCTTTCACTGATGGACTGTGGTTGACTCACTTTATATTTAAATAATAACTGAAATGCCTAGGTTCTCCCAGAGCTGGATCAAGTTCCTCATTGATTTCAATGGGAAATACATAGCAATGAATGCTTTCTCATACATTTTCTTATGAAATTGTCCTTAGCTGTAAATTTAAAAATGCATACTTTTCTTTTTTTTTTGCACATTTATGTGGCCGATGATAAGCTATAGCAAGAGGGGATGTATTGTTCAAAATTATCACAAGAGGCACTTGCTTTCAATGACTGAAGGCATTGTGTAGGTTTTTGAAATATATTTTTCAATTTACAACAAAATATAATGTGCAATAATTACTTTTCTGTAATGTATTAGGAAAATGAACAATACATAAGCAAGATATAATATGAAATGATTTACAATAAGTGTGTGCACATTTTAGGTAATGATTACCATTTGTAGAACATTCACAGACTGCCTTTCTTATTTTTCAGTAACCATATCTCCCCTATTTATTATAATAAGTACTACATGGTATACTGTTGAGAAAGTGATTTCTTCGTAAAATGAACATTAATTTGTGTACTGCACTTAAATGAAGTTAGCATTTCTAAGCCACACTGTATTATTTCATCAAAAATATTTCACTTTATCTTGTTTTATATATATGTATATATTTTATACATATAATACATATAAATATAAATTTATACACATAAATGATAGTGAGGATGTTAAATATGAGGTGGCTACTTGAGTGGGATTCCATTTCTTGATTGTACATTACCTTTTAGAACACTTAATTTGAAAAAAGTTGCCTGAGATAGAACTAGCTCACATTTGAAGAAATCATTTATATATATCAAAACCTTTTAGTTCCTTCAATAAATGTAGTTGACCTTATAGAATAACGCCATACAGTTCAAAAACTAGTGATAATTTTTATGTGTTGGCATTATTTTAAAGAAATATTTTTCCTTTTAAAAAGACAGCCACTGAGGAATATTTTGATAGATTATTTGTAAATTAAAGACACAGAATGGCATAATAGAGAGAGGGCTAGCTTCATAGTCAGAAAGAGATGAGTTTGAGTTTTGCTTCTAGAATATACAATGACACAATCAAGTAATTTAACTTCTTAATGCCCCAGAAGCTCTCTATGACCTTAAGCTTCAAAGATGTTGATTTTCCATGATGGCAGAGGACTTTCCTCTTTTTTTAACATCCTAAACCAATACAATAATAGATCTGGTTAAAAGAAAAAAAGTTCCACTATAAAGTTAATTCTTTTTCCTAAATTGAAAATTATTTGGGACCCTCACTACAATACCACCTTGCCAGTATTAATGCTTTTTAAGTTAACTTTGAAATATAACCCCTCCACATACAGCTCAAGAATGTTTCCTCTCTGTTATACAATTCTACTCTATGCTGAATAATTTTTAATGTTGGAACTTTCAAATTTAAATTTAGAAGAGTTTTAGCTTTGTGTGGTTTATCATGCATCTAACAAATGCTTAATATTTATTATTAATATGATTACTATATTTTCCCCAGTGTTCTTCCTATAATTAGAATGAGGTGAATAGGAAAGCTCCTACTAACTATTCTTTGTTTTTCAAATATAAGAATTGAATAAAAGTGGTTAGAAGGTTATCTTGGACTTTCTTGCTGGATTCTATATTCAGACTTCAGTTTATGGATATTCATGACAGATTTAAGATTTGTTTTTATTTTATTTTATTTTATTTTTTAAACCCTTAACTTCTGTGTATTGGCTCCTAGGTGGAAGAGTGGTAAGGGTGGGCAACGGGGGACAAGTGACCTGCCCAGGGTCACACAGCTGGGAAGTATCTGAGGCCAGATTTGAACCCAGGACCTCCCGTCTCTAGGCCTGACTCTCAATCCACTGAGCTACCCAGCTGCCCCTTAAGATTTGTTTTTATCATTTGTTTTGGCTATGGATACTTTTTCCAAGTTATTTTTTTAAGTGACTTAAGATAATGGTTATTTTTTATAGCCTGTTTAAGTTGTGGTGAATGGTTACTTTTTATGCTTATCTTCAGCAATTAATTTGCTATTCTAGCATGAATCCTCAATATCATTTAGCATTATCCTTTCCTTTTGCTACTTAAAACAATTCATTTAGTCAAATTGTCTGAGAAAAGAGGAGATGTTCTCCCTTTCCCAACAATTATAGTACACCCTGATGGAAACATGAGATACTTCCTGTTTTCATTTCTTAGAATTTGTATAGAACTCCTGTTTTATGTTAAATGATGTTTATAGATCAAATTGATATATCAAATGAACTTATATTTGTATAGCCCAGTGTCTGACATATTGAAGACACTTTATGCTTCTTTACTGCCCCCTCTCTTAAAAAAAGAAAAAAACAGACTATTCTAAAATCTCTGTGCTCATTACAGGTGGTAGAACTTGGCCTCTGGCTTGAAAGAAGTACAGCCATTTATCATGATCATTGCCATCGTTATTCTCTAAAAAGTTCTTATTGCCATAGCAGGAGACACACATGAAAAAAACAGGCAGTGCCTCTTTTACTGCCACTATTTTATACAAATTATCCTTTATTTCCCAATATTTTATAAGTCTTTCCCTTATGTTTCCCCCTCCTTCCTGTCACCATTGCAATTCATGCAAGACTCATAGAGTTCTGAAGCTTTCCAACACTGTTTGGACTTTAATCATGTGTATAGTCTAGATTGCAGTAGAATCTGGTTAAATGCAAATAATGGCATGTTTGAGAATTCCCTTGCTAAGAATGAGCTGGTTTTTTGTCTGGAAGGCCATTATCTGATAACATTGATTTGAAATCTTCCCAAAATGAATTTTACAATCATAATAAAAACCTTAATTTATATGATATTTTAAAATATACCATGTAGGAGGCTGACAAAAATACTTATTAAATTTTTCCTAATATCTTTCTATGGAATGTGATAAATTGACATTATTTTATTCCAACACAGTAGGTTTATCATCTAAACTTGTATGACTTAAGGGGAAAAGTAGTGTTAGTTATGGTTTATGAATCTTGAAAACTAGTGAGGGATTTAACTCCTTAATTGTTTAGAATATTTTGTCCTGTGTTAACCTGTGAAAGTGGTATACCGCATAAAGAAAAATTTGCACCAAAAAGTTCTTTTTGTTTTCTTCATCATCCCTATCCTTTAAAAAAGATAATGAAAAAATGACTTTTTAATGTTTAGTATCTATTTTCCAACTTTATTATTATCTCATTCTTCAAAAACTGGGAGACATTCCTTCCCAGATTAAGCTTGTATCCATGTGACTGGAAGCCACCATTTTAAAACAACAAAATTTTGTATATGATCTGGGTTGGAGAAAAGAATGTGAAGTTAGTGGATGGTATAGTCATGAGTGAAAATGACAGTCACTTTTTCTATAGTAGAAACAGGAAGGTTATATATAAATGGATTTTTTTTAATTTCAACACTCATAAAATCTTTTGGGTCCTTTTTTTTCCTTCTTCTCCCATTCAATTTATTCCACAAAATCACTAGTTTTCTTATAATTGCCTATATTGTATATGACTATTTTATTTTTAAAACCTAAGAGTTTTTTCCTAAGAATTAATATTCATAATATTTATTGATATTATGTCTTCATTAGACTGCACACATACACCCCTCTAGTTTCTTCCCTCTCCAGTCTGACCATACAGATATCAAAATAAACTTTCTCAAACACAAATTAAATTGTATCACTTCTTTGCTTAGAAAACTTTCAGTGAATTTCCATTATTAACAAGAGAAAATATAAATTCTCTTTAAACTAGCAACTCACTTCTTTCTGCGGTTTTTCTTTAACTTACTCATCTTATTACCTTTTTTATATATTCTTTATTCCTACTCTACTAGACTACTAGCTATTACTTGAATCTCCTCTTATGTCCTTTGCTGCCTCCTTCCCTTTGTAAATGCCAACCATCTCCTATCCCTAGAAAAGACACATTCCGTACCTTTAAATGTTGTATTTCTTTGTTTTCTTCAGCTTAGAATCTATATTCTCCATGGAGGCTTACCTTATCAGGCAATCAACAGGCATTTATTAAGGGCTTACTTATATGCCAGGAATTGTGCTAGGTGATTGGATTATAAAGACAAATAAATATCTCCACTTTAGTTACTCATCTTTCTTTTGCCTTCCTTATGTTTACAATATTCTCATTTGTTTTACTGTATATACATCTTTTTTCTCGTAAGAGTGCATGATGGGGGCAATGGGTGGCTCAGTGGATTGAGAGCCAAGCCTAGAGATGGATGGTTCTAGCTTCAAATGTGGCTTCAGACACTTCCTAGCTGTGTGACCTTGGGCAAGTCACTTAACCCCCAATGCCTAGCCCTTACCACTCTTCTGCCTTGGAGCCAATACATGGTACAGAAGGTAAGGGTTTTAAAAAAAATAGAGAGTGAAATAATATGAGACAAAAGTATTATTTTTATCTATCTTCAATACTTAGTAGAGTTAGCCTTGCATATAGCAGAAGTTTAATAAATCTGTATCAAGTTTGAATTTTGATATTTAATATTCAGAATTAGTATATTCTATCAGTGTTTATCACATTTCAATATCACTTGCTGTAATGTCTTTACTAGGTCCCTCATATATTTTGTTCCATGTTAGCATGGAATTACTGACTCTAAAGTAAGAAACAAATTTAAAATTTCTGAGTTTATGATAGATTGTCTTTCATTTCAGCTACAATACAGTACAAAATAATCAGGTCTTAGATTTGAATTTTGAGTATGATATATGCCTAGTATAAATTCATTCCTTAAAATTATTCTTTCCCTTCTCACATTTTCTTAGATCACTTTATCTTTATTTCTCTCAACTTGTGTTCTACTTACCTTTTAAATATGTTATATCCCAAAGGATCACAAGAGAATGTAAACTTTTTATGGACAAAGATTAATGGAATTGTATCAGTCTATGAATTACCTTAAATACTATCTTTATAGCTCTGCTTCATTATTTTGCAGCACAAAGTAATCCATGACATTTGTAGTTATTTTCCCTTGCTATAGATAAAACTTTTAATATTGAAATGAGTAACACATTGTTTCACCTGCAATGTTACCAATGGTTTTGCAGTTTTAGAAGACTCTTCCTTTGGGATCCTATGAGTCTGTTTGCTAATTGTATCCTGACTCTGTAGAATCTAGTAATTTCATAAATAAAGAACTCAAATTCTGAACTGATAACATATCTCATCAATATAACCAACTAAAAGGAGCTATGGCATATAATTCAAAGTGTTATTATGTTGTTGAATTAAAACAGTAAAAATACATTTAAATACTCCTTTGAGGTAATTCATAGAAATGAGCTCTCTATATTTTACTCCTGCATAATTAAAAATTTCACCTATGCTATCATCTCTATAGATACCCTAACTATATTACTGTGAAAGCATGTGGAAAGTTTTTAGTTACTTTATGTTAATCCAATAATAATGGCACTCAAAGAACATCATAATTTTTCTCCCTTTATTTTTACTATAAGCTAATTTCCCATTTACTAACCTTCAAAGGGATGCCAAAATTATTTTTATTTTGGTGTCTTATTTTCTTAACTACATTTGAAATAAATGAGTTATTTGAACTTCAAAATGTTTTTGTTACACAGACTTGCTTATAAAGCCATTCGTTATAATGATTTTGATTTGTTCTTCTCCCAATGTTGAGCTTTCTGGGTTAGTACATACATTATTGCCTACTCTGTTCTTTAATTATGATGATGATTATAGTAATCATTTCTATGATTTTCAGTAGTTTGAAGTACTTAAAGGGAGCTTTGACTTTCTGGAACTCCTAATATTGATGTGCGTGAATAGCACAGTATAACAAGTTTGTGAGATGATGTCCCCTCACTAAGTTAAATTTTGAGAGACAGCCCAGTATTTGTGAGAAAACTTAGGGTAATGAGAGTAGCAAATATCAGATTCATCTTGGAGGAAGAAAAACATCAACTTCATTTTATCTTTTAAAGAGATCAGAAGATGAAAACCTATATAAAAATTTAAAATAGATAGATGTAGTTGTGCAGGAGGAAGAAATAAACTTACTCTATAGCCATCCTTAGGAAATTTCCCTTGAGACCCATAATAACCACAATTGTTAGAATTGGATGTCATCTGAAATATGTCAGAGTAAGCAGCATGGGCCTATGGCAGTCTAACAGCCAGCAGTATCATTCTAACAACCTTTATCCTAACAGCTGTCTTTTAGCCACTACTTTGGATTAGATCTGCATGGCAGAAAAAACCAGCCACTGTCAGAGGCCATATTTTGATGTGATTAGAGATAAACTATTTAGACATTGCTGTTTACCTAGATAATTGACACCGTTAGAAAAGTCACACTACAAAAGAACATGGTTGCAAATAACTGAGTAACTTAGATGATGTCTTGTATTACTGTTGGTACTGGTTTCATTCAAATAATCAATTCAGTGTCTTAAAATTTATGGTGTCATTTCTCTTCCAATTGGTAGGGGCATTGATGTGGTTTGTACATGTGGTCTGTGGGAGGAGGAAGTATAAGAGAACCATTCTGGTGCATAGGATGGGATGGGAAGGAAGTATTTGCATTTCTTACATAGGATTCTAAGTGGATAGAACATAAGCTCAAAGAACTGCCTGCTGACAATTCTGATGAGAGCTCTTTGATCATCCCAGGTCTGGTCAACTGCAATTAGCACTATGTGGTTCATTGCCAGCCTCCCCTCTTTTGCATCTAACAACTAGTTGGACTCTGAAATATATGCTTCAACCTTGCTACCCCCGAGGAACCACCTCATGAGGAATATAAGCTGCTCCATGTTCTAAAAAATGTCAGGATAACAATAGATAATATTTAAGTTATTGTTCTGTAGTTCTATGTACACATACCATATTTTTATTACAATAAGCACAATAAAATATTGTCTATACTAATAGACTAGAAATGCCATGGGTTAGGTGCAGATAATATTTTCAATGTATATGCAAATGTGGAATGCATTCCAAACATACTCAGATATCACCTACTGATTCAGGATTAATACTCTTGATCTAAATATGACTTGTGGCTTTCATATATGTGTGTCTAGGCATATGTATATATATATATATTTATATGTTTACATACACTCTGTGTGTGTGTACATATTGTCAGACAGTATGTGTGTGTATTATTCCAAATGGCTTTTAAGATCTTTGGATGAAAGTTTCTTTACTTATTCATTATCATGTCTTTTATAGCACCTACCACAAGACTTTACATATACATGATTATGGTTAGTAGATGTTTGGTTCATGATTGAATAATTAAGTGAAGCAAAGAAGTTCTACATACCCGGTTCTAACTTACTCTCCCATTTGAGGACCCAAGTAAAAGACATAAATGAGAAAGCTCTGAGGTGTTGATCATAATTGGAATCATAATAAAATACTTTAACACAAGAAAATGTCTTGTATCTTCAAGAACAACATGGAGAGTACAATGAGGTAGATTTATTACTATGCATTAATCAGTTCGTGTTATCCTTGGGTAAGGTCTATAGACACATACTCTGGGCTCATTTTTTGCCAAATTCTGCCCAGTATTTGATTTGAATGATGACGTACTTGCTTTAGCAGATTGGCATTAAATGGGAAGCTTGACCAGATAGCAAAGTGATAAGTAAAAGAATCAGTATACCAAATGATTCTGGCATAAAATCAAATTAGCAAAATCCAGTAAGAGAAAATTGAGTTGGAGTGAATGTATAAAGTCCAATATCTGAGCTTTAAAAATCAGCTGCACAATTACAGCATAGGAAAGTTTTGACAGTAGTTCATATTAAAATATTTTTAAGTTAGAGGATTTTAATTGATCATAGGCTCAGCATGAAGCAGTAGTGTAATATGTCTGCAAAAAAAACCAATCTTAGATGTATTAATAAAAGTATAGTTTCCAGATCAAGGGAATTAATTTTCAGACTGTACCTGGTCAGAGTACTGTGAGGATATTATAATCATTCACAAGTACCAGATTTTAAGAGATTTATTGTTAATTTAAAGTTTGGCTAAAACAAAGTGACCACAAAAATATAGAGACTTTACACCACATGAGAAATGCTTGAAACAACTAATAATATTTTGCTTAAAGATTGCATGGGGAGAGGAAGATTTAATAACCATCTTCATATATCTGGAGGGTAATTATGCAGAAGAAGGATTAGACTTCTAAATAACTGCAGGGAGGAAGACTAGCAGCAATGATTGGAAGTGACTATGAAACATATTTTGGCTCAAAATTTTACTAAAAAAATTGCCAAAATAGAATAGGTTATTTTATAACATGATGAGACTGTAGGTTTTGAGGCAGAGCACAGGTGATCAGTATTGTTGTTGTAGAGTGTTATGCATATATCAGGCAGGATTGGAAATAATGGCTGAAAAGAGTAACTGTTACAGATGAAGTTGGATGCACTTCACATCACTTTGGTTTCAGTAGTCCTGACTGATCATAGTTGATAAGGTCTTTTCTGCTAAGGTTTTTAAAAAGTGAAACACCCTTTTTCCAAGACTGGAAAATTGTATTTCCCTTTGGTCGAACACTGCTAATCCATGTTTGAGCAATTATTTACTAGATTTATTTTAATACAATTTTACAAAATACACTTGACTTCTAAATGTTAAAATATATGCAGAGAAAGTAGTGAACTGCATTGATTTAATTTGTTTTACTACCTATATTTCATTTTGTTATTTTTCAGAAACATTAACCTGCTGTCTTAGAATTAATACTAAGTATATATTCCGAGGTAGAAGAGTGGTTAGGGCTAGACAGTTGGGGTTACGTGACCTGCTTAGGGTCACCCAACTAGGAAATGTCTGGAGCCAGATTATAACCCAAGTTCCCCTGACTCCAGACATGGCATTCTTTCTACTTAGTGTTATCTAGCTGCCTCTTTAGTTTCTACCTGTGTTACCTAGCTGCCCCTTTTATGTTATTTCACTATCTATATTTTACTCTTCACATGAGAACAGGTAGATAAAATATTTCTGGGTCTTGTAAACGTGTGGTATTACTTTTTCAGGTTTTATAGTTCAGACAACACAGTTGTCTTTTTTATACAGTGAACAACAAAGTTTTCATTTCTTGAACCAAATCCCTCCCTCTTTTTTTTTCTCTCTGTCAATTACAATCCCAGCATTTCATCATATAAAGCTTCTTGAGCTCAGCTCAGAACTGTAAGAATTCCTAGAATACATTTATATAGCTGCTCAAATCCCACCAACAGTATCTTGGGAGAATCAAATTCTATTTAGCTTACACTACACTGTACTTTGGATTATCTGTGTACTTGTTAACTAAGGCAAGCCTTTGGCATTTCTTAGAACTATTTGAAGAACTGAAGAAGCTTATTAAGAAAATGAGTTTGTGCCTTTTTTATTCTCTGTAAATAAGAAGAGATTTTCTCTAGGCTTGCAGTCTTAAAAGTGTTATGGTGACCCTTTTCTAAACAAGGAATAAATTGGTCTTCAACAGTATGTAACTTAGGATCAATTCCAACTTCACAATTCATTTCCTTTTATGTCTGTTTTAAATGTGTTGTGTTTCTAATTGGGAGTTCAGATTTTGATTTCATTTGAAAGACCGAATAACACAGCTACCAGGAAACTGGAGCAGACCTTTTCTGTGTGCTACATTGTGCAAGTCCTATTTATATTAAACTAAGTATATTTTCTTTCCCAAAGAAATCATATTAAAGGTTGTTCTGATAGGATAATGTTTTGAGGAAAGTGCCAAAGTTCAAAAATCTATTTTACTGTATTTTTATTGAAACAACAGAACATTCACCATCAGAAATAGAGATCACCTTTTTGTTCCCAAATGTCTCTTCCAGGAGAGCTGCAGATATCATGGACATTTATTTACTGCTCATCTCTTACTTACAAAGTTCACATAGCTTTCTGTTAATTTCTTTTAAAAAATAATGATGCTTTTTTTGATGAAATCTGCTTTATAAAATTAATATGAATGTATATCCCTGCCAGATATAAAATTTAATTAAATATTTATTGAATAGCTACTGCTTTGAGAGAATTATACTGTATTCTGGGAGAGACACAAAGTTTAGATAAGTCACAGTCTTCATTCTGGAATTAACAATCCAATACATAGGGAAGAGATAGAGTGAGAAAGAGAGATAGATAAAGAGAGAAACAGACATACAGATAATGTATCAGCCATTAAGCAACTGCTTTTTTTTAAGCACTTCATAATAACCTTAGAAAGTAGATGCTATTATTATCACCATTATATAATTAAGGAAACTGAGGTACATAAAGGTTGTATTACTTGCCCAAGGTCAAGTGAAAGAAGAGGAGTAATATAAATGTATAAAGCTGGAAAAGTAGGGGGAAGCGGCTTGTGAGAACTTCTAACAGAGGAATTTATATTTTACTTAGAAACAGTAGGGAGTCACTGGAGTTTATTGAGTATGGGGTGACAATGTCATACCTGCTCATGATAATATCCTTTAAACACATAAAAGAAGAACATAATGAAAGTACTATATGTTTCATTACACTTTTCTCTTTCCAAGCACTAACCCCAATCTGTTATAAGAGGCTACAAAATAGTTATATTTGAATTCATAGAGGTCAACTTTATATTAACTATAGAATATTTATTTCACAAATAGCATAAGCTAAACGTTAACTTTTGGCTTCTCTTTCTTCCTCTTTAAGAATTAAATCGGACATTTAATATATCTCTTAAGAACCTTTTCAATCTTTTATGTTGTTTATGAGTTTATATTGTAGCAATTATTTTTCTTTATCTGTCTCTTTGGAAGATGTTAATGAACTTTGCAGGCTTCATTTGTTTTATTATACATCCAAAGTACTCTGAATTAAAAAGGAGGAAGTTGTTGTTAGAATTTCCTATTTGTTTTCTGGGAACTAGTTGTCAATTATTCTACCCCTAGTATAAGGGGACAAGCACAAAACCTAATGTTGTCTTTGACATAAGCATGGTATCCAAATGAGAGAAGCCAGTGTCCATCTGTACTCTGCCTAGAAAGATTTCATTGGAAGAAGTGTATCCAATGTTGTTGATGGAACATTTGGCTTTGGAGTTGGGAAAATCTGGTACTTATTGGCTATGTGAAATAGGGTAAGTCATCAACCTCTCTGCTCACTTTCTTCTTCTTTTTTCAAATGGAGATAATGATACTTTACCTACTTGTTTGAAGAGTTATAATGAGGAAAAACCCTTTGTAAACAGAGTCCTACATAGTGTACATGTGCCAAATTTTTATTACTATGTTTTTTTAAAGTCTGACATCATGTTTTCAAAGGGATGTTCATAAGCTAGAGCTCAAAAAAGAGTGACCAGAATCATTAGGAGTCTCAAAACCATGCCATATGAGCATTAGTTGAAAGAAATGAGAATATTTAAAATGTGTTTTAGAACTTTCTCCTTACGTTTCACCCCATCCTCCATTAGTCTACTTCTTGGAATGACCTTTATGCAAGGGGTCCAAAAATAATATGGACTTTGTCAATTTCTTCTCTCAATGACCCCCAGTGAAGGATAGGTGAGAATTCTGAAAGACAATAGCTTTGTCTGTTCTTTGACCTATCATAAATAATACTGGCTACAGATCTCTCCTGGCATAACTATGTCTTTGTCTGAAAGATCTTCATACATATATGGCATCTCCCTCTTAGAAATAACAGTACAGAAAGGAGGCAGCATCACCCTGTGGGAAAGTGGATAGTATGCTAGTATGAAGTCAGAGAATTATGGTTCAATCTTGGCTCCTCTATTCAATACTTGACCAAGTGGGAAGAAACTGCCTCATCCCCTTGAGTTCACTCCACCATCGGCTAAACAAGGAGGGTTAGGCCAAACACTGACCATGGTGCTTCCCACCCTCCTAAGTCTATAATCCTATTAACTTCTGCTTTTTACCTTCTCCTTTTTAGGTCATGTCATGATTTCCCTTCATGGTTCTCTTTATTTTCTTAATGATCTTTTGACAAGTTAATATTTATAAAGAAAATAACTCTGTCTCTTCCTTTGTCCAGCCCAAACATGAGAATGGTTTGAGATCTCCCTTTCCATTTTCCCAGTCTTCCCATTCCTTATTTAAGTCAACTTCACCTGTGGTACTGAATTACAAAAAATATTCATTTGAACCCTCCTTGCCCTTTACCATGCTTTCCCATTCTCTGGAGTGTTTTTTATGATTCCCTTCATGGCCTGTACATATAAATGTTCTTTCTCTATTCCCTCAATGATTATCATACATGGTGAGGCTTATAAAAGATACTGCTTGAAGTTAATATGGAATATGGACTTAATTACCTTTAAGATTTTTTTAGTAACACATCAAAATCTTACTCATTTCAAGTTTCACCCTTATTTCAGAGTCTTCATTAAGAATGATTCAATTTCTTTGCTATTAAAGATAACTTCATCTTCTTCCATTGATAGTTAGCCTCAGCTTTGTAGGATATGTAATTTGGCAATACAGAAAATTTTTATTTACTTTTTCATACTATATTAGAGTCATTTAAAAATTTGATGTGGTCCGGGTCTTTTTTCAAGCCCCCCTACCTAATGTCTTAGAATCAATACTGTGTATCCGTTCCAAGGTTGATGAGTGGTAAGGACTAGGCAAGGACAGTAAGTGACTTGCCCAAGATCTCACAGCTAGGAAATGTCTGAGGCAGTTTTGAACACAGGATTTCCCATCTCTAGACCTGGCTCTCAATCTACTGAGCCACCTTGTTGCCCCCCTGGTCAAGGTCTTTAATATGTATAGTTTATGTGGTTAGGTCTTGATTGAAATATACAGTTTTCCTTTGAAAAATAAAGATTATTCCCTATGACTGCTTACAAGTTTCTTTAATGTTAAAACTATGGAAATTTCTGTCTTTAATGTTAAAACTATGGAAATTGGCAGCTATATTTCTGAGTGAAATTAGATTGGAATATTTCTGGGCTCATACTCTATATTTCATTATTCTATACTTGGTCTATACTTTGTCTTTTATTTCAAATAGTTCTGGAAAATTTCTATTTGATTTTCTGAACTTTCTTTTTTTTTTAATATTAGACCAGGTAATCTTCCGATTTTGTTCTCTTTTGATTTTACTCTAATAGCCTCTATTTATTTTATCATTTTGAATAACATTTGTTTTAATTTAGGGAATTTGTTTTAAAAAGTACTTTCATTTTTCAATTTCAATTCCTCTTGGGGAAATTTAACTTTCCATCTTTCTTCCCTTAATTCAATTTCTAAACTAACAAGATGCTTAAAGTTGTCCCGCAGTAATTTCAGTGTGAGGTCAAGTTTTTGTTATTGTCACTGTTGCTCTTTTATCAGTTTCTTCTGATATTTCCACTCCACTTTTCTTTACTCTATAAGAATTATTCATTATGAGACCTGTTTTTTGGTTATTCATTTTTTCAGCCTACTTTGTTAATTTTTCCCTTCTTTCTTAGAAAATTATTTGGTGCATTTCTTACTGTTCTAATGTGATGGAGTGGTTAACTGTGATCTCTCATTAAATCTTTTTTTCCCAGAAGTCTTTGTGCTGAGAAAAAATACTATATATTAAATATAGTAGCAAATTTAAAATATTTGAAAGATTTTTATGTGAGAGATAAGTAAAATATATTGTTTTAGCACACAGAGAACTGAGTGTAGGATTATTGAATGAAAGTCTCATAATAATCACGAGTAATATAATGATGGTACATAAGCTGCAGCAAGGTGACTCAAGTCATGGCCTACCACTTACCAGTCTTCTTCCTAGGAACCAATATTTATTTTTTTTCTCTTTTTCTTTTTGTTTAAACCCTTAACTTCTGTGTATTGTCTCATAGGTGGAAGATTGGTAAGGCTGGGCAATGGGGGTCAAGTGACTTGCCCAGGGTCACACAGCTGGGAAGTGTCTGAGGCCAGATTTGAACCTAGGACCTCCCGTCTCTAGGCCTGACTCTCAATCCACTGAGCTACCCAGCTGCCCCCTAGGAACCAATATTTAGCATTGATTATAAGACAGAAGGTTTAAAAAAAATATGGCACATACTACTTTGGGAGATAGAGAGTTCCCTATGACCAACTCATTTTCATGTTTAGTTAGTCTTTGATATCTTTTCTTTCATTTTTATTGTATATTTGAAATAAGAAAATAGGAATCTTATGATCTTGAAACTAGTTTTTTAGTCCACTAACCAAATAAACCTTATTATTTAAGAATTACCTTGTGCATCAACCACTTTATTTTGATACCATTTTCTATAGTTCAAAGTGCAATAAAAGATAGGTCTGGTTTTGCTATTCCTCTGTACAAAAATGTGAATGAATTAAAAAACATTTAATACTCACTTTGTGTTGAGCTCTCTGCTATCTAGGTAAAAACAGAAGTGAGATAGGTAGTCCCTGGACTCAAGGAACTCACATTCTGTTTGAGGGAGACTATACATAAAGGAAAATCCTGTGGTTGGAGTGGATTGAAGCACCTGGAAACCACCCTCAGAGTTATGTGGTAGGACATATGACAAGGCCCAGGTGTCCTTAGATTTCATCATAAGGCCAGTGACAGGCCTTGTGATCAGTAGGGTATCAAGGCAGGGTAGATGATAAGGCCTGGGCCATCCTGGACCAGTTCTTATACTAATAGGAGGCAGAGAAAAGAGTGAAGGGAAAACTAAAAAGTGAAAATGTAATGCCAATAAAAATCTATAATGTAGTATTATTCTAATTTAGTAATTTTTCATACTATCAATTTAGCTCCGCAATACCACCATATAACATTCCATAGTTATTCCAGATAGCATTCAGATATAAAAATGAACCTAGGTTAAGAGTTATGATGTAGTTTAACACTGAATTTGTTCATTCACAGCATATACATTAAATGAATCTAAATTACTGTACTTTTATGCATTTGTGTATCGTGAACTTGGTTAAGTAATTGGATCATAAAGCTCTTTGGTTCATTTTACCTACTATGTTTTAAGCATGAAATCTCTGGTTTTCAGAAATATCTTGAAAGACAGGCAAGTAAATGGAATAGTTAATAGTGAAAAAAATTCAAATTCAGATTAAAAAAAAAACTCCACATATTAATAAGAGCCAAATGGATTTCTTGCAAATCTGGTAAATAAAGATGGGTTTCAAGGCTTAGACTTTATATCTTCTGAGATTCATGAGCTAATTTTCAAAGCTGAGTTATAAGCTTTAGTTTATAATGTACCTGAGATGCAGGCCAACTCATACAATAGCTGCACTCTGAGTGTCACTGTAATATAGCAAATGTAATAAAATTATATTTAAATAACATTAAAAGTATGATTTAAATAGGGGGAAAATTGAATTTCAAAGTTAAAGGTAATGCTTTCTCTTACTCCAGATGTTGTCCTTTACTCCCTCAATATTTAAGTGACACAAATAGCCTTTTCATTTCAAATATTGGGGTTAAACCTGCAACATAGGAGCTGAGTATTCAGTTGTACCTTGTCCTGGGCATCTGCTGAGAAACTGAGAAGGAAGTGTTTTTCCCAAATTTGTGAGCAGATATAATCCACCTGTACTTAATTGAAAACATACTACTAATTTCTTTTTGCATTTTGAAACATCTAAATGCCATTTTTCTCAATATTGGGATTAATATTTTTACTTTTGCTACTATTAATATTCTTCTTTAGGCAAATTGGTACAATCAGATGTTTAGATTTCCATACTGTTTTAAAGGGAAATTATTAACAAATAAATCCCTATCTTTAGAGCACACTAGGCCTTAAATTGGAGCTAATTCAGTGAAACCTGAAGCAGGACAGAGTCAGACTTTTTATGGCCAGTATTACAGTTAAAGCTTGGCAGAGCCAGACTGGTAGTTATTCCAAGCAAATTTAATGAAATAACCTAGGACAAACTCAGTAGATACTATGTAGAATGAGTAAGGGTTGAGAATACTGAGGGGAAATAGAAAACGAGATTTTTCTGAGCATTTTGATGCTAATTTAAATGAATAACATTCCAGTCACATGCAAAACAATATACAAGTTATCCTGATTTTTTTTTGTCAGCAACAGTAATGCTTTTTAAACAAAGGATCATAACATTAATAGTCATAATGGAAAATTTTGCTTAACCTCCACTGTTCAGATCCTTTATTGCCAGTATAATGATTGAGACCAAAGTCGGAAAAATATTTGATTGTTTTATTCTCCCAAAAAAGTTATTTACCTAAAAAGTAATGACAATGTAAAGCTAATCAAATTCACACATTATTAATTATTGTAATTGGGAAGCAATCAACATTTTAATAGTACCTTTTGGACAGTAAGAAATTGTTGCTTTACATAAAAGCAAGCTTTTTCGCAGGTAGGATTTGTGACATTTTTGTATGCTTCATACTGGACAAATGTTTTTTGGTCACAGAATAATAGCTAATGTTACATTTGGACTTAGTTTTTAGTTTGAGATGTAATTTCCATGAAAAGTCTCATATTCTAATGTTGCAAGATGATAAATATATATGTATATATATTTATATTTATGCACAATGTGTGTGCGTACACACAAAATGAGTGGGTTGGACTAAATGATGCCTGTGATTTTTTCAAGATATAATTTTGTGTATTTGTGTTTACATATACAGATAACATATATAGAACATGTAATTATGAATGTATGTATAATACATACACACATATTTTATATATTTTTTTCCTCTACTTTTAAAGTTAAATTGATCCAGTTTGCTATAGTGACATTGTATTTATGCTTCATTCCCAAACCTCTCAGCTATGGCATAATGGGAACAAAAACTAGTGTCTAAGTGGCTTAGCTCTCAAGCCAACAGGATCATAGGTTTAGATTTAGAGAGAACCCCAGAGATCACTTAGTCTAACCCCAATCATTTTGCAGTTTGAGGAACATAAGCAAATGAATGAAGCATTTATTAAGTACTTACTCTGTACCAGATATTGTATTAAGCTCTGGTAATAAATATACCAAAGAAATGATATCCCCTGCCCTCAAGGAGCTTACATTCAAATAGGAGGAGGCAGAGCACATTAGGGAGTGGTTACCAGAGTGATTTAGTTCCTGAAGTTGCAGGAATATTACACCATCCTGTGGAGGACCATAGAGGAATAAATGGACAGCTTTGGCAACAGCAATATTGATACATTTATCATGCTAGAACTGCGGGGTAGGGTGGAAGAGACATGGACCTGGAGACTAAGTGCAAAGCTACTGATGAGAAAATATCCAGGAAGAAAAGCCAGTATGGCTAGAGATAACAGAAATGGCATGGGCTGCCTGGGGCACTTAAATAATCAAGGCAGTAGGAGGGAGGGAGAGAGATAGAGACAGAGAGAGAGACAGAGAGAGAGAAAGCACTTCCAGGACTCCCAGTAAGTTGAGGAATTGTAACCCATATCCGTCTGCTTCAAAATCTACTATGTTGAGGATTAGGCTTTTAACAGCCTTAATTTTATTGATCTGAGGTCTGAGGTAAAGTATTTACAGGTAACTCAACTAGATCTACAGTAATCATCCATGTAAGTCAAGAGACCCTGGTTCTGATCTCTGCCCTTTACATTGTTACTGTGGGCAATTTGCTCAACTCTTCCTAGTTGATCTCTTAGACAGAGAGACTAGCTCTCTCATTATTATAATGACTAAAGGGATATTACACCTGAGATAACTTCAAAATATGAAACTTGTAAGGTATTATTTTTAAAATTGAAAGTTAACCCACAGTGGTCAAGATATTGAAAATATAACTGGCAATGCTAATTTTGTTGCATTTCCAAATAACTGCATGTCTGTGGCTCTTAACTCAAACCTAAAAAGAAAAAAAAAATCTAAATTTAAAGTAATATGTCAAAGAGGAATTATTTTTATTTTTAAAAACAATTCTGTAGTTTAAAAACCCTTTATACTGGGATTTTCAGTTTCCTTAATAAATTTAAAGTATATTTATCTTTGGAGCAACTTTTTAAGTAGGTTTGAATTTAGAAAAAAGATGAAATTTTTTTAAATCTCAGTTTCTGTGGCATATTGTGCTTGATACATTACTTTAAAATACCTGTGATAAATCAAGGTAATTTACAGGCATTTTCATGGTACTTGTTCATCCCAAAATATCATAAGTTATAGAAAAAAATCCAATTAATATGGCTTAGAGGGCGTGAGATATTTTTGAACAGTTTCCAAAAGCAAATTTTTTTCCATAAAATACCTAAAATCTTTTAAAATATTAAAGTAAACTTAGCTACCTTAGTGATCTTGTAAAATATTTGGCAGAGAGGATCTGTTCTTTAGATCTAAATGAAGGCAACAGTTGCGCTTGGAGGCAGCATAAAAAAGTGATGAACTTAAGCATGTCTGCTATAGCAGCATTAGGAGTTTTCTGGTGTTTAAAATGAATAAGAACAGGTCAGAAATTAAAATGCTTAGCCTGAGGGGCAGGGGCAAAATTTTGTTGAAATGCTAAACCAAGGTGCATCCAGTTTCTCCTATTTCTGCTCCAGCATTATTGTAGTATTCTTTGGAAATGTTTTTATTAATCTCTGAAAATGACAGGTGTCAAGGGTCTTTTGTGATGCACATTCAGAAAAGTTTCGGTCAAGAGGTCATATTGCTGCAATGTGTTAGTCAGTAGCCTTGTCTCCTGTGGAATTTGCCTTGTTTGAAGTGTTTCCAAGGCAAGATATTTTCTGTAATGCACATCAGTTAAATGATGTGTTTGGGAACAGCCTTACATGAAATGAGAAGCTATGAGAATTCTTTATGATGTTTTTTTGAAAACCATTGCTTGTTTTAAACTCCATGGAACATTCTGAAGCACATATAGGGTACACGGTTTTGATAGGAACATGTATTAAGGGATTGAATTTCATAATTACAATGCATATTTGAGGAAAACATTTTCCTAATGAGCCTATTAGTACAAATAGATCAGCAGTTCATTAAAAGTATTGGGTTGGTGTATTTAGTACTTAAATATTTTTAGGTATTACTACATATTTAGAAGGCATGAAATAAAAAGGGCTTTTTAAATGCTACTATTAAAATAGCAGAAATTGTGCAAAAATACTATATGAAAAATATCCTCAAATATATGAGGTAGTCATTTAATATTTTAATTTACTATCTACAATTAATACATGAAGAACAAAAGAAATATATAGTAAATGTGAAAAGTTTGCATTAATGACAAAAACCAGAGGGGAGCTTTAAAGAAGGTATCCAGTTTTATTCTTTAAAGTAAACAAAACAAAACACTCAAGAATTTTCATATCATAACACCTCATAATTATTCTTATACATATATTTTCCCCTTTTACTATAGGCCTAGAATCATAGAATTTTTAGAGCTGAACAGGGTTTACAAGATCTAGTTTACCATCTCATTTTGCAGATGAACAAAGTGACACTTAGAGGGGTTAAGTGCCCCATTCAAGGTCACTTAGTTAATGGCAAAGCCATGACAAGAACCTTGGCATCCTGATTCCCAATGTAGTGCTCTTTATATGTTTAGGTCCCGATTAGTGTGAATAATGAATACCTCAAAGAGGTCACATTATTATGATTCATAATGCATGTTTCCATTGAGCTGGAACCAATTACCATATTATATATGAATATCATTTCAAATAGAGTGAATTTGAATGTATGTGGCCACTTCAAAGGATGTGTTCATTATTTGTACTAATTTGGACCTGCTGGCGTGTGTGTGTGTGTATATATGTGTATATATGTATATACACATACATGTGTATATACATATATACACATATATATTCTATCGGTTACTTTAGAGGTTACTTATCCTAAATCCTTGCTAATAATAAAATTGTTTATTAGATAGGTTGGATTGGTTTTAGGAAAATTCCCCAGGCTTCTCCTAGAAACAAAGTTTTATTTTAAAAAATGCTAGTATTCTATTCATATTGTTATATGGCTGTGAATTATGGAACAGAAGAGAGACTAAGGAATTTAACATGAGTATCACTCAGAAAGCAGAGTTCCCAGGAAGCATATGGCTTCAAAATATAATAAAATAAGAAGCTTCAAAGAAAGACTGGAGCAAATGATATCATCAGTTAGATTTTGGGGAGAAAAAGAAGATGGAATAGCCATGGCCTAAGAGCAAGTGACTGTAATAGATGAACAGGCTGAGTTCTCTGCTGGTATATACTTGTAATGTCAAGATAAAGTAAATCAAAGGGCATAGATGCATTTGAACATGTATGTGCGTATGTATATAAACACAGTGTATAAAATCATGTGTGGTAGAGATTTTCATAATGTACTTGCCATCATTCATATTTATTTTCCTATGGCATATTGATGGATCTGTGGTATCATCATTGTGAATATACCTTTAAATGTTACAGATCTCAATCAAACAATACCTTCTCATCCTGTTTAATCCTTGTTCATATTCTCTAATAAACCTTACGCATGGGAGCCATGTAATGTTTCAGGGCTCTTTCTGATTTCTTGACATTGAATATTTATGAAGGCAGTATATAAACTGTCTATTGGTCATTCTCCAATTTTCTTCCTTACCTGTTTCATTCCTTTTCTCATGTCACATCTCTTCATAGTCTCTTGTACTTTTATTCCTCTCTCATACTTAATTGGTAATGTTGTAGCCTATCCAAGCCCAACATGGGCATCTTCTCAGCTGTCTTTTATATTACTTTCAACTTAAATTTTTTAAACCAAAAACAACAACAACAACAAAAGCCTGTGTTATGTGAATGACCACCACATAGCATCACTAGATGAATATTGATTTTTTAAAAGATGGTTCTTTTTTTGAGGAATAGACTTGGGATCATTAAAAAAGCCATACAATTTCCCAATTGCCACTGCGGCTTGCTTTCCTTCTATTCAATTATAGGTTAAGTTCATGGTATATTTATGCACTGTATGTCCTGAAAGATGAATTCTAAGATTTGACATTCAAGCCAAAATCTGAATAATTGGCATTATTTTAAATTATTATAAATATTGCCTTTTAGGATAATTATTTTGAGTGATCACAATACCAAGACCTTTTGCAGATTTTTTTCTTCTTGTTTTTGATCTCTTGTATCAGCTCATATGATTCCTCCCATTAACAGAGATATTACTATTGATCAGAAAACACTGAGTGGTATATAGATATAGATATTGTTGTGGTCTAAGCCAGTTTTTTTGTTAACAAAATCATCAGGTAAAGTTGTATCAAAAGTTTTGCTAAAATTTGAATAGATCTTTTGCCTTTAAGATACCTGGTACTTTAGAAAAGGAACAAAGAACGTGTTTACACAATTATGACCTCGATATCTTCTATTAGCTATAATTCTTTTTTATTTTTGTCACATCCATGTCAAAGTAGAAATTCTCATCCTTGAAACCTCTACAGTATAAAATGCTATTTACCCTTTTCAAGATATCTTTATTAATTTCTGATTTTCTTTATTCCTAAATGACTGCCTAATTACTCTTTACTCGTTTACTATTTGTAATATTTACTATTGCTTTCAGTCTTAGACCATTCTTTCATTTGTCCATGTCAGTTTCTCTTTTGACCATAATAAACTAATAATATCCTTTTACATTTCTTCACTGTGTTGTTAAATGCATTTTGTCTTTCAATCATGGAATCCAGGGGCTGAAAGTGAGGAACAAGAAATATTCCTGACTTCCTTCAGATCAGAACTTAAATTCCATCTTAGAGGAGAAGTCTTTCAGATTGATCTCCCTTAATGCTAGTGGCCTCTCTCTATTAGTCATCTCTGACTTATGTGCATGGGCATTCAAAGAGGACTAGTAGCTATGGTATGAGCACCTGCCAAGCCCTTTTCAGGGCTGTCCATTCACTTCTGGTGTCCACCTGGCCCTCAACCCTCACCCTTTGCTCCAAGCAGCTGTAGCATGCACAGCAGTCCCATCCTGATATACACCATCTTGGCAGACCCATGGGTGAGTTAGGGGATCTGTAACCCAGGCAGATGAAGACTTCCCCCATTGTATTGGCCAATTGAGAAATTTGTTCCAATGGAAATGAAGGCAGCACAAGCGGATGCTGTGGGTTCCAAAGTCCTCCCTTACCTCCCTAGCCATCACCACTCAGATTCTTATCACTGGACTTCCCTGACTCTGGATATAAGAGTGAGGCTGATAACTTTGCGTAGCTCAGCCTCACTTCAATCCAATTCACAAGCAAATGAAGACATCACCTGTGATGTCACTGGACCTCTTCGAAAAGGATGAAGAAAAACAACATCATCACCGGATTATCCTGAACATGGCTCTTGTTTGTACATTGCTGTTTTCAAATAATCTCTCTGGAAAGCAGGGGCCATCTTTTGCTTTTCTCCAAATCCTCAGTGCTTCACACAATGCCTGTTATTTGATAAGTGCTTCATAAACAGTATGAACTGACCAAACTGGCATCTAGTCTCAGGCTCCATACTGCATTGTGAATGATTTAACTTAAGTTATTCTCCCCATATACCTACATCACCTTATATCTGTATGCTCGTTTCAAATGCACTATTTCCTTAGATCTCAAAAATGGCTCTAAGAGATAATCAGAATAAGAATTATTATCCCTGCTTCTGCAGATGAAAAATCGGAGGGATCAGTGAATTGACTTATTTCAAATTACACCATAGGTAAGTGATGGTGCTTGTTTGGGACCCAAATCTAACTTCTAGCTCAGTGCTTTCCCATTGAATTATTTTGTTCCTTTTTCCTTTTTAGATTTGATTCCATGGAACCAGAGAATAAGCTTAACTCTACATTTTCTTTGTAGGCCAGTTTATTTAGAAAGTGATGAATATAAAACTTCTCAGAGAACAGAATTTGTTGAACTTTGCTTAATACCTCTCATAATTGCCAGCCACTAATCATACCTCTGGATAGAATTTTATAGCCAATTTCAAAGCATCCTTCCACCCATTGCATTTAGATCACATTTTAGGAGTTTAGCAGTGAGGTTAATGTGTGAAACGATATTGAAAGTCTTTTGAAATTTGAATAGTATCACAAATATGTGTGTATGTATATATATATATATATATGTATGTATGTATATGTATATATAGTCACTACTTTTAGACTACTTTCCCAGAGAATGGTATTTCAGTTGTTTGCCATGATTTAAACATTATATATGCTCATAGTTTGTTACTTAATAGCTTGCTATTTTCCTGGGGCTTAGATATTGATTTTTTAACAAATTGTCCCAGTACCTCTGTAGGTTTGGTGGCTAACTGGTCAGTAACTCAAAGATATCTTCAAATTCTACTTTTCCATAGCAGTACATATTGGTCTTTCTCTTTGTCTGTTGGACAGTAATTTTGTTGTTGTTGTTCCATAAACAAAAATAGCAAAAAGTTCTGGTTAACTAAGTGTTAATTCTTGTTCCAGGTGGTTTCTCATTGCTTTCTCTCCTCAGACTTAAATATGAATGGGAGAAGTGATTTACCAAAATAAACAACCATTTTTCTGTGGGCATATAAATGTGTATGTATAAAATCCCTGTTATTCCCACCTTACCACAAAAAAAAAAAAGTATTTTAAATGTACTTAATCTCAAATCAGTTGCAGTTACTAAATTGAAGGTTTCCAATGAAGAATATAAGAAACGCCGGCTTTTTATGTCTCAAGAGATTGTCCTTTAAGGGGGGGAGACATAAATAACAATGTTTTTACTTGGGTTTTGCCAGTTCTTTGTGAATTCTCGAATATAGCCATTTCTCTCTCTGAGACTTCTTAAAGACATTACTTAAATAGGTTTCATCAGCCCCAGATGATTTGAAAACATTCAGACTGGATAAATATTCCATTACCTGCTTTGGCTTTATTTTATCTGCTTTTTCTCTGTTTTCATTAGTGAATTTGAACAGTGCCTTTCTTATCTGAAGCAAAATAAGTGTTAGCTATTTCCATCTCTTCAGTATTATCTGTTATTTATTTTCCTTTTTTAATCAGTAAATGAACCAACTTTTAAAAATTCTTTTGCTGTTCCTAATAAATTCCTTTGTTTTTTAAAAAAAGTTCAATGTATCCAGATATATATATATATATATACATACTTTTCATATCAACTTTATAATTCAGAATCAAAATCAATATTTTTGATAATTTTTCATATTCATTTTTTTATTCTGCCTTGGATTAATCTTTTAGGTTTGGAGGGTCATAGATTAATTTGGAATTCATGTAATTTATGATGTTTCTCAATACTTTGTATTCACATATGCCGTTATTTACATTTATCTGAGAGATATCTAGCTCTACTTAGCTTCATTTATGTAAGATTACATTAACACACATTTCATTTCTCCAATTTTCCATAAACCTCTTCACTAGAATTATTTTTTTCTTTTCCTCAACTCAATCGTGTGGTCAATTTTTATTGTGCTCTGAAAACATTGATTAAAAATAAATTTCAGTATTTGAAAAAAATTACTTTTTATTTTGACCTGTCTTTTTTCTTGTGACTGTTAGAATGGCAGTTCATTCAAAGAGAAATCATATCAGGTGCAAACAAAAACAAAGAAGCAACCAAAAAAATAAATGACAGAACTCTTATTTTTAAAACTATTTTGGACTCATTTTTTAAAGGTGTTGGGCCTCTAGACATATGCCCATCCTTTGAGTTAGATTCAAATGTAAAAATTTCCTGGTAGATTATAACTTTTTTAAGGGAAGCAACTAGTCGGAAATACTACTATGCTAAAATATTACAGGGACAGCATATATTGCGGTAGATGTGCCTTTCTCGATAAATGTCTGGAAAATGAAAATTTGCACATTATTCCTGGGCCTTGTGATTTGAAATATTTTGAAATTTGTTTTTATTACTTGTCATCAATATTAGTTAGTATGGTAAGTCATTATATATAAATATAACTTCAAAATTTCTTACTCTAGAAATAGCGACATAAACTATTTTCAACATAATCACCTATTGTCTCTAGATGTTCTTCCTAGTGACTGACAAGTTATCGGATTCCATGAGAGACAGACACTTTTAGTAAGGTGTAGCCAGCCAATTATGTGCCACATTTTGAATGACTGTTTCATTCTTGAACTTGTGCCTTTTAGTAGTCCAAACATGAGAAGAAGAAAGCAAAACAATGACAACTAATTCCATATTTACATTTTTAACAAATTAAACTTGGTATAACCTTTTTCTGATTATAAAAATCAAATGACATTCCAGTGTTCAACATTGGTAGAATGTAAAAGTGGGATAGCTCTGCCAATTTTAAGTCATAAATATTTTGTGTCTGTATTTCAGGCATATGATCATGAGAGCATATTATATACACCTGTGAAAAATGAAAATTCACTATAGTTATTAACTTCTTAACATATTGTGGATTCATTCTTTTATTTAGTAATACAGTATAAAATCAAGTCAGCCCAGTCTAACTACTTTGTTTGTGAGTTAGGCAAGAATGTTACTCTAACTAGAAACTGTCTTACTACTCTGTTCTATGAGCCCTGCACCGTATGATATTTGAGACTGTTATTGCTCTTTTTCAAAGCACTGAAAACCTGAGCTGTGACTATCTAACATTAGCTCAGGGGCTCTCACAGCCAGTTCCTGGTGTTGAATTATTTGGGATTGGCAGATGGTTGGTCTTTAACCATAGAATCCATTCTTCTCTTCTTGACAGTGCCCATGTTTGGTGGCCTCTTCTGTTTATTTAGCTTCTGCATACATTCCTTGGGATTTGTTTTATATGAGGTTTTTCAGTTGCTTATGTTTCTTATTATGTTTGGCTGCTACTGGAAGAAGTGCTGGTGGTGGTCTGAATTGTATCTACAGTCAAAACAAATTTGATATTCATTTTGCATATCTGGCCTGGGGTGTTCATATCAAAATATAAGTACCATTTACATAAGTTTATAGCTTGAATTAAAATGTCTTTCTTTTCCCCTCCTACTATTCATCCGCTATCACAGGTGCCAATAAACACCAAAGTGACCCATTAAATGGTGGGAATTGAAAGAAAGGAAGGGTATAGAGTAGGGACAGTCCATAAACTACTTAATCAGTCCCAAAATGGGGTTGACCATGTAGTACATTCCATTTGTTGTTTATGGGATTTTTAAATTTTTCATAGGCCACTTAATTCATGAGTGACGCCAAAATTGAGTGGAGCAAAAGGATATATTTATGTCCCTCACTTGTTAGTGATCTTGCACACCTTCATAGTCAAATTTTATGCCTTTGGGATTGGCGGACAGTTGTTTTTTAGCCACAGAATCCATTCTCTTCTTGACAGTGCCTGTGTTTGGTGGCCTAATGCCAAGTAATATGTATGAGTAGATTAGGAAAACAAGAGATTGAGTAGTCATAAAATAAGGGAGAAATGGAATATACTGATGGAGAATTTATTTTGTCAATAAAGAAAAATAATTTGAGCATCATGATTGTTTTGAACACTCTAACTAGATTAAATTTGGGGAAGGGATTATTTGAGATACTGGTAATAGTGAGTTCTCTCTGCCTTTTTTTCTGATTTTCCATCTTCTTCCCAACTCTTTAATGGACACATCTTCCAAAATCTTCAATTTTCTTGTTCTTAAACTCTCTTTTGGCAACTTGATTCATACCTAGGGGTGGGACTCTACACTCTTAAGATAGATAACTTCAAAATTTATTTTGGAAGTTCTAGACCAAACATTTCCAACTCTAACTTGGACATCTCTACCTTATTGTCATCTGATAGGTACTTCATAATCATTATAACTTATTTCCCCCTAAACCTAATTCTCCTTGTTACTTCTTACTTCTTAGTAGTAGCATCACTAGTCATCTATACTCTCATGTTTGAAACATGAGAGTTATATTTGCTACTTCCCTCTTGATCACATCTCATATCTAGTCACTTAATTATAAGATCTTTCCTCACAGATTCCACCTTCACATCACTGCTCACATTTATTCATCTTCATTATTTACCCAGCTACTATACTTGCAAAGGTCTTTGTTAACACCCACATGCACTATTATCAGTGGCCACTTCACATTCATTCCCATTTCTAATCTCTCCACTTCCCCAAACCATTTTTCTTCTTGCCAACAAAACAGCCTCACTAGTGTTTTAATGATTTAGTCACATTGTTCCTTTATTTACAAACGTTTAATACCTCTTTCATAATTAATAAATGATAGTCTAACTTGTTTTCCAGGTGTTCATGATCCTCCATAATCTAGTGCTTTCCAGTATTAACTCATATTATTTTGACCCATTTATGAAACTTGAGTCAAACTGTAACATATACTTTTAATACATGTTGTATGTATGCATGTGTGACTGGTATATGTATATATCTATATGCATACACACATTTATGTATATTTATTCTGATAACCCTCAACCCACCCTGAGATCTCCACAAATCTCATTTTTTTTTTGCAAAAGGCTATTTTCTAAGGCTAGAATACCTTCTATTTTATCCTTCATTGCTTTGCTGAAATACAACCCATTCTTTAAATCTCAAATCAAATTTAACTTCTTCCATGAAGCTTTTCATGGCTGTTCTTATCAGATTCCTTTGCACAACATTTCCCATTTGAAGCCTAGCTCTTTGCATTGGATCTCTCTATTTTGTATTATATTATACTTATCTGTACTTTAATATTAAATCTCTTTTAGACTCTAAGTTACCTGAAATTATGGATTAGGTTTTATTGAGACAATCAGTTCAGACAAACTGTCTTTGGATCCTTTTCTAAGAACAGTGAGTGACATCTCACTAGAAACAACCAGAATGACCGAGGAATCTGAAAATATAACCTTAAAAAACAAATAAAATGCGTAAAACTAAGCATGTATTCTTTAAAAAAATGTTGAGATAATTTTTTTTCATTCTTTTTGTTCTTCTGTCACAGTCACTTCTGGCCCTCATGGGGCTTTCCTTCCCAGAAATATAGAAAGACAGTTTAGCAAACCAAACCACCAACATAGGGACTGTATCTGATAATGAACTCTATCTACATTTCCAATCCAGAGTCTCCCTCCCCTCAGCACCTTCAAAAGTAGGGAATTGAGTTTAATCATTTATTCTCTAGGGACAAGATTACTCATTACAATTATGTGGTGTGTCTGTCTTCTTTTAGATGTTATTTCCATTTACATAATTGTAGTCATTGTTCTCTTCACTCTGTATCAGTTCATAAATGTTTAAACATTCTTCTAATTTCCTCATATTCTTCATAGTTTCATGGTTCAATAACATGCCGTTATGCTCATATACCAAAATCTGTTAGTCTAGTTCCCAAACAATGTACACCCAGGTTTTTTTTTCTTTTTTTCTTTAGTCCCCTGTTACCAGAGAAAGCGGCACTATTAATCATTTGGTATACTGAGGGCTTGCTTTTACTATGACTAGGTCTCTGTTCTTATCGGGTTCACTTCTAATTGGTGCATTCCTAAGTGGGTGCAGTTTACATACACTAGATTTTATGACACCATTTATGTCTGGTGTGGACAGCTCCCAGTTGGACCTCAGATATATCAGGGTAAAAGGAACACCATCGGATGGCTCTGATATTCTCACTATATCTTTCATTTTTATATCAATAAGTTGTAACTAGATAATTTTACAGTAAAGATCTTAAAAATCATTACTAATACTTATGGTTTTTTTAAACTCTTACCTTCCAACTTAGAATCAATACTGTGTATTCATTCCAAGGCAGAAGAATGGTAAGGACTAGGCAATGGGGATTTTGTGACTTGCCCAGATTTGAATCGAAGACCTGCTGTCTACTAAGCCTCTATCTCAATCCACTGAATTACCCAGCTGCTCCCTAATACTTTACTTATTAAGGCAACATGAGGCAGAACAGAATTTCAGTGCAACTGAAAATCTGACCTGTAGTTTGATGTGAACTGTAATATATTTTTAAAAGCAGTATTTGTACTTGATTAGTGCTATTATTATGTCCATTCATTCTTGAAAGAAACTTCAAGATTCTTACAAAATCCAAACATATAAAGTACTTAAAGTAAAACAAATATGTAAACTATGGATACATATGTATTCACTGAGTTCCTGGTGGTATGATAGAATTCTGCATATGAAATCAAAGGACCTGGATTTTCATCCTAAATTTGTTACTTTCTTCCTTCCCTTTGTTGAATGAAAGTTATTCTACAAACTTCAAGTGCCTGCTATAACACAGTCACTGTGATACATATCTTCAGTTAATTTCCTTGGGTCAGGCTCTCAGTTTCTTAATTTGCTAAATGAAGAGATTGGACTATATGTTTTCCATGTCTAAATCGTTGATTCTTTGAACAAAAAGACCAGTTTTTGTTCATTCAATTCAAGTGTAAGATACCTGGGTATTCTATAAATATTAAGAAAAGGAGAAAAGTTAGGAAAGCATTCATTTGGTTTAGGAACTGGACCTACCTATGAATTCATTCATCTAGAGCAGTGATGGGCAAACTACAGCCCGGGCTAGGTGTACCCCCGAAATGTTCTATTCGGCAGCAGGACATTACTCCTAATCTGAAAAATACAATGAGTAAGATACAATACAATGAAACTTTGAAAGAGTTGCCTTAGAAACAGACTGACAGATGAGAATTTCCTTTCCTTTGGCCCCCTCTTTAAAAAGTTTACCCATCACTGATCTAGAGTATACCCAGATGAGTCAAGACTCTACTAATGTAGGTTGTGCTGCCTGGAGCTCTGATGGGGCTAAGCTGTCCAGGGTCACAAGGACAGTAAAGGTTAGCAAGATATATTATATAAAACTCATGTCTTCCAGGCCAGCTCTTTATCATTATGCTCTGTGGAAACACTTACAGATACTAAATTAAAATATACAAAGGAAAACAACAAACCTAATCTCAGCTTTCCTGTACTGTATGAAGGAAGCATACAGTATGTTCTGCCCAGCAGCAAAGAGAACCTTTGCCCTTCTCTAGTTGATCTCCATTTTTGGAATTAACAGAGATTCTCAGCAATACTCCATCAATCCCTAGTACCTCCTTCTTAGGGCGATACTCTCATAACCCCTAGCATATACTGAATCCCCCATTGCTCCCCCTCTATTATGTCATTTCCACTCTTTGACCACAAATGTCAATATTCTGGACCCTATATAACTTACAAACCCATACCTATGGTTCCTCTTCCTTCCCTTGCTGCCATTATTGGGAAGAAAGAGGGGGGAAAAGTATATTTTGAACATATCAGTCAAGCTTTCAGAAGAAGGAAAGGTCACTTTAACAGAACACACTGTGTCATTTACAATATTCAAACAGAATATATTAGACAAAAGAAGACAGGAAAGTCAACCAGTTGAGAAGCAAGAAAGGTGGAAAAGTCTTTTCTTCCTGCTACAGTGACTTCTGGCTTTTTAGAGTTCCTTATCTTCTTATTCTAAGATTCCTTAAGCCTTACTTTGTCACCTTAATGTATTAGCAAATTGGGGAAAAAATCTGGAAACCAAGGTAAAAGGTGTGTATTTTTTGGTCATAGTGAATGATTAATTCCAGGGGAAATATACACCTGAGAAAATATTAATTTTGTATTCATTTTAACTTGGATTACTATTGTAATGGAGGCTAGTAAACAGTAGCTTTCTCCCTTCCCTTTAACTAAGACCATAATATTAGGGTGTGATGAAAAGCTGATTAAGAAAAATGAATAAACCAGAATGTACTGTATACTTGAAATTGTAAATAATTTTCAAGACTGACTAGTTTTTAAATCTTTTAAAAATATTTCCCAATTCTAATAATATATCAAAGGGAGAGATACGTAATAAAGTAGAAAAATGAATAATATTATAATCAGTGCTTGTGATACTGGAAATGTTATGACCATTAGCTTTCACTGATTAAAATGTACAGTTCTTTGAAAGTAGATATTTAGATATTTTTGTTATCCTCATGAAATAGTACTTATGGTAAGTGCAATTAAGCAAAAATTCCTATACTGTATGTTGTGACTTACATAGATATCAACCTGTGTATTCAAGAGTTTATATACACCATAAGATTGAGCTTCTGTACCCTGCCGTCTTTGAAGCTTATGTCTCATAAGTAAAATGGCCTCGTATTGACTTTCTTTTGGTGTTTCAATAGCTATTCCTCTTAGGTGGACTCCCTTTACCCTGGATTTTATGTCTTAGTTAAGTAGGTCTGATTTTTATTATATAGGGATAAGGCTCTCTTTCAGAGTGCTTTGATGTTTATAACTTTTTAGAAATGGAAATGACAATAAATACAAAAATGGTTAGTTTTAGTATTCTCACGATTACAGATTTATTTATTGCAGACAAGTATATTGAAACTGAAAGAAATTATTTCTTTTTCCAAAATCAATCTTGGAAGAAATTAATTAGAAATGTAGTGCTACTGGTTTTGTTTATTTGTTTTAAAGAAAATTCAGTCTTGGCTTTTGGTAACATGAGCATAAATTCAATGTCTTCTAGATTAGGATTTCTTAACTTGGATTCTTGGAACTTTAAATTTATTATTATCAGTAACAATAATTATTTCAATGTAATTAATTTTTGCAATCTCATATGTTTTATGTTATGTATTTAAAAACATTATTCTGAGAAGGATACATAAGCTTTATCAGATTGTCAAAAGTGTCCATGACCCAAACAAGGTTGTGAGTGAAAAAACCCCTACCCCTTTTATATGAAGATTAGATGTTAATGTTAGCAGTAGTTTTGAGTTAATCATAATTGTAATTCTAGGACAGGTAAATAATGTTAGCATAAGTGATGATTTTTAGAAGGCCTTTTGTGACTATTTTAGTATAAGTATTAAAGTTTTGAATTAAGTAAATAACTGCTTTAGCATAGGCCTTAGTGTCAACCCTACCTTTCAAATTTGCTATATCATGCACCATCAAGCAATAATTATGATCTTGAACTAGGCCTGACCTGGGGTTTGAAGTCTGGTACCACCCAACATCTCCTACTCTTATCTTCGCATCACTTTTCCAGGCTCCCCCTCTCTCACCTTTTCCAACAAGTGACTTCTAAGTCATCATCAAGTGACTTCCTCTATCAATGAGAGATATGTATATCCTGATCTATTTTTAACATGACCTTGGATTTTTTTTAACTTGGTATATAAAAATGGTGATATTCTTTGGCATATATATATATATCTATGAAAGTCTCTCATAGTGCTCAGAGTCTTTTGGTCTTGATCAGAAGTCTGGCTTTATTGTGAGACTGGCCCTCTCACAATAAATCTATTTCTTTATGGCTTGGAGACTTTGATTTGTGTTCTTGTGGTTAGAAATTATGCAACAAGGTTATGTTCTAGACACCTGTTTGAAATACCATGACCAGTGTAGAATTTTGAAAAGTTAATAGGAAGGTTGAAAGAAGAGCAGAAATTATTATAGATTTAATAAGTATGATTTCATAATTTCTAAATTTAAAAAGTTGAGTAACTTTGGGATTATCTTCAGTTATAAGAAAGGTTTATATTTAGTAGTCAATCCCCTGCTCTTCTCCATTTCCACTATCTCAACTGAGAAAAGTAAGAGGAAATTTGGTTAATAACAAAAGACATTTGTATTATAAATAAGTGAGGAATTCTCAACTTTAAGAGTTATTTAAAATATACAGTAATTTGTTGAGGAAGGTTTTTAAATTTTGTTACTACAAAATCATTAAAAATGAATTGTCCAGGGCAGATGGGTAGCTCAGTGGATTGAGAGTCAGGCCTAGAGACAGGAGGTCCTAGGTTCAAATGTGGCCTCAGACACTTCCCAGCTATGTGACCCTGGGCAAGTCACTTGACCCCCATTGCCCACCCTTACCACTCTTCCACCAAGGAGCCAATACACAGAAGTTAAGGGTTTAAAAAAAATAGAATAAAAATAAAAAAAATGAATTGCCCCTTCTACTATTAGTGACTAAAGCATGGAATTTTGCACTACCTAGCAGGTCAGAAGGAGCCAGGATTAACAATCAAGTCATTCAACTAACAAGTATTAAGTATCTGTTGTGTGCAAGGCACTATGCTAAGTGCTAAAACAATTAAGTTGTCTTAACTTAACTCCCTTGGAAGTATGTACTTAAGTTAGTGGGTACAACTCATTTTGATGGGCTGGAAAAGGAGTGATCATGAGAAATCACCTATCCTTAGAAGGACACATGAACAATTTTAAGTCTAGAGAGCAGACCAAATTGAGGGTCCTAAAATCCTGTGCTGACTGGAGAAAACCCACATAAGTTAGGTTCCAAATATTCAGGTTTGTGTTATCTCTGAAATATTCATACCAGGCACAGGGAAGATTATAAATCCACAGACCTGTTCATAACAGCAGAAGGTAATAATAGAAAAAGAAACAACAATATTGGACATTTGACCAATTTCAGAAAGGAAGGCCATTTTCCGTTTCCTTTGTCCAACACATTTAATAGGTTAAAACTAGACAAGGATTGTTATGGTCACTGCTCAGAATACTGCTTTAGGTGGACAAAAGGTGAAATGTGTGTTCTAGAAATAAAAATGAAGGAAAATAATCCTTGTTGCTTCCCATGTGCTTGTAACTAGCTAGGCATGATTGAGAGGCTCCATTTTTAAAATTTAAACCTTGTACTTCTAATTTTGTTACTGACATTTCTAAGTTATAAAAGAGATTTAATCAAAAGACAATTCTGTACAAGGAAAAGAGTGAGAAACCATGAGTTCAAATTTCACTTCTGGTTTTTACTTCCTGAATGGTCTTGGACATTTAGCCTCATTGGGTACCCCCTTTTCCTCCTGAAAAATGAAGGGATTCAATTAGATGGCCTTGTAAGTCCTTCATAATTCCAAATCTTTGCTTCTGTAATCCTTAGGACTACATAAAAGGAAAAGTACAAAGAATATTTAAAAAGTAAGTCCTGCCTCTACCACCTTAAACAATAATGTGATTAAGAGAACTATAGTATGTGAAATCTCTTAAATTTAAGATAATAAAAAGGTACTGATTTATGCTAAATCTGATGAAAAGTGATTTTTTATAGCCTAGTTCTTATAAACCATTGAAAATGGTAGTTTGAAATGATACCACAATTCTAAATTTCTGGTGTTTATTACCTGAGCTTTTATCACATTTGGCTTTTTCAGTTTTTCCTTTTTTTAAAGATATTGATATATTTTTAAAATTATCTTTATGTTAGCTGTTTTTTCCTCCCATAATTTTAAACTGCTCTGAGTTTAAAAAATAAAAACTCATATCTCACACTTCCTAAATATGATCTTTTGATACATTATATTCACTTCTTGGTCCTCAAATTTTATTTTTTTTTATTTAGTAGCCTTGCTGGAGCATTTTACCTGAGGGAAACTATTAAGAGATTCCCTGAGCTCACTTGTAATAGATCACTAGGGGGCAGCAGGAGAGAGGAGGAGGCAGTGGGAATGAACCTCCCCTCCCCCCACTCTCCCCAAGATAAGAATTTATCTCTATATTTATTGATATTATATCAGACTAGTATGACCCTGGGCAAGTCACTTAACCTCTGTGTACCTTATATCATGATAGGCCCAATCCCTAAAATAAACTAAAATACCATGAACAACAAGTACCTAAAATATCCTCTTTGGCAAAGTGAAATGATGATTTTACCTATTGCCCTGTATTGTGTACACCCACTAACAGATAATTTTCAGTAGATTTTTATGCCTATGAGACTATCTAATAGTGCCTCAGACATTAGTTGGTGCTCAATAAATGGTTGTTGATTTCATTGAATTGTGCATGTGATGTGTATATACTCAAGTGTACATATGTGTTGCTTGTATACATGTATATATTTTCATATCTAAGTGTCAGTGTGAACCTATTAGTATAGTTAAATTCAGCACACATAAATATGTGTATGTATACATATAAGTTATATGTATATATAAATTGAAATAGATGTTATATACACACATCTATTACTTACCTTGTGCGTAGCTCCGTCCTGGGTACCTATGGGATGAAGTGGATGTTAACTTGCTGCTAATTTAAAGTGTCTACTGGTTAATAGCTTAGTAGAGGTCTTTAACTCAGGGTTCAGAAGACCACTACTAAGCCGTTAACCAACAGAGAGAGGCAACAAAGGCTAATGGAGCTGGTGTGGTAGTCCTAAGACCTGGATGGAAGCCCAAGCTCTAGGTCTGCTAACTGAACGTGTGACTCTAGGCACCGTCCTTTTCCTGCTTGACGTTCAGTTTCATCTTATGTAAAAGAAGCAGCTCTACTAACTCTCATATAATTCTAACTGGTTAAAATCTCATAAAACTGGGAGCTGGTCACAAGAATAGTCTTGTGATTTTCATAAATAAATCTGAAAAAGTGTAATTATGATAAGAGATGAAAACTTAATTTTTACACTCTCTTCTAAAGCATTTCTATGTGCATTTGAATACAGTTAAAAATACAAACTGATCTTTAACCACGTGGCTGGCTATTTATGCAGTATTTAAAGTAGTTGACACCTACTTGCCTTTGCAGTATACTTAGTATTTATGTATTCCAGATGCAAAAATTGGATCTAAGAAATATATGAAGTATTAATTAATGTTTTTTTTTTGTGGAGGGGGGAGGTTAATCACATTGTGAAAATTGACAAAAATTGCATTTGTGAAAAGTTGTCGAAACTCTGTTTCTGCTTCCTCAACTCTCACTTACTTCTCAACCCCCTATATGGTTTCCCTGTATGGTATCTACTCTCACATCTTGACTGAAATTTTTTATCTCCAAGACCTCTAATAAGCTCTTTTCTCAGTCCTCCTTCTTGACCATCCTGTAGCTTTCAATGCTGTTGACCACCCTCATCTCCTAAATCATTACTGTTCCTGCAGCTCCATGACACTCTTCTCTAGGTTCTTCTTCTAATATCCAATGACTCCATTTTAGTCTCTCTTTAAGAATCATCATCTTGTGCCATTGTGTGTGTGTGTGTGTGTGTGTGTGTGTGTGTGTGTGTGTGTGTAGGGAGTAGTCCTGTTTTTTTTCTTTTACATATATATAATTTCTGTCCCTTGATGATCTCATTAACTTGCATAGATTCAACTATGATATCTAACCCTCTTCTTCCTTAAGAGTTACAGTCTCTCATAATAGCATCTGCCTACTGATTATATCTACCTGGATGTCCCATAAGCTTCTTTACATGTCTACCAACTTATTTGTCTTTCCCTCTAAGCACATAGCTTTCACCCTTTGTACAATCAATTGTCAAGTCTTGATTGCACTTCTATTATTTTTACATCCACCTTCTCTCTCCTCACATAGCTACCATTCTAGTTCAGACTCTCATCACTTCCTCCTTGGACTATTATAATAATCTCCTTATTGAACTCCTTATTTGCAGACTTTTCCCTCTCCATTTTTGTCTTCTACATGGTTTCCAAAGAGGTATTCCTAAAGGATAGGTCCAACCGTTTTTACTTCCCTGCTCAAAAATGCTTCAGTGACTCCCATCTTTTGACTCTTAAGATAAAATATTGACTCTTTTGTTTGGCATTAAAGCTTTCACAATCTGGCTCTAATTTATTTTTCCTGACAGATTTCAGGCTACTCTCCTGCATGTATCCTTCATTCCAGTCAAACTGACCCAGTTGCTGCTTTCCATATATAGCATTCCCTCATCGTCTTTCTTGCAAAGGATATCTGCCATGCCTACATCACTCCTGCCTCCAACTTTTGTTTCTTGGAATCCTAGTTCCTATAAGACTCAGCGCAATATCTACCCCTCTAAAGGCCTTTCCCAATTCCCATTTATTAGTGTCTCCTAACTTTAGAAATTAATTTGTATTTACTTTTTATTTATTTTGTACTTTTAAATTTTATTACTTGTCTTTTAATATGTTGTTTCTCTTTAGCAGAGTAAGCTCTTTAAGGACAGGGACTATTTCATTTTTTGTCTTCCTATCCCTATTGCTTAACACTGTGCCTAGTGCTTAGGAGATACTTAATTAAATAAATGCTTGTGGAATTGCATGTTTATTAAACTGTCAGTTTTCTCAAGAAAAGGTCTACTTTCTATTCTGATGGCCCAATGTGACCTTGGAGTGCCAAAAGTTTTACTATCAGAACATAAGCATTCCATACTGGATGGACTTTGTGAATGACATGGGGTAATACAGTGTAGGACTGTCATCTATAGAACAGCTTAGCCTCACTAAGTTCACGGGGTAGTAGCCATTTACCTGCAAGTTGGTGAATTTTCAACTACAGCAACTCTAGAAAAACCTTCTAATGTGTGCCTTGGTGGAGAGAATGTCCTCAACAGAAGAGGTCAATCACTGAAGGATTTTTAAGTATTGAAACAGAAGAATGAAATATATATGAAAACACAGATTAATCATTTATACTGAGTAGTAATAAGTGCAGTTAACTGAATTTTTATTTTAAAAACCAAAAAACAAGAAACAAATAATTTTGAGGTGGTGGGCATTTAAAAATAGCACTTCTGGGGGCAGCTGGGTAGCTCAGTGGATTGAGAGTCAGGCCTAGAGATGGGAGGTCCTAGGTTCAATGTGGCCTCAGACACTTCCCAGCTGTGTGACCCTGGGCAAGTCACTTGACCCCCATTGCCCACCCTTACCACTCTTCCACCTATAAGCCAATACACAGAAGTTAAGTGTTTAACAATGTAAAAAATATAGCACTTCTCACAGTTTCTTTTTTTCCCTTGTATCAGTTTTTACAATGGGCTTGACCAATCAATCAGCAAGCATTTACTTAGCATCTGCTATGTGACAAGGTACTATGCTAGGGATACACATATAAAATATGAAACAATCCCTACTCTTAAGAATATGAAAAGCAGTGACTTTCATTAACTCTTTTTTTGTTCTCTTTGAATAGTATTCCAATAAAAGTTAATTTAGACCTTAGTTCATTTTCAACAGATTTATTTTTTCTTTTTTGATATAACTAAACTGCAAGATAAATATTTAAAGATAATCAAGGTTAAATGTTTTTCACGTATGTTTTGTGTATGGGTGTTTAATTGTAAGCTATTGAGAATATTCCATTTTAGTGATACATTCAGCAGAGCCAAAAACCAGCCCACAGCCTTTAAAGTGTCTTCTTTTAGAAAAAAATGCCTCTTATCTGTGCCCATAATAAATCTAAAAAGGTCTAAATCCCTCCTCCTCTTAAAGCTTTGCCAAAAAGGGAGCCCTCCCTTGCAAATATTGAAATGACTCCAAACCACAAGAACCACCACCACAGAAGCATCTGGGATTAACTTGACAGTTTCCTGCCAAGTCTTTCTCCTCAGCCCTGACACCATCTCAACCAAGACGAGAGGTCCAAGGGAAAAATTCTTGACCCCGAGCCAGCAAATTTACTTCATCTTTAAGTCAGCCTCGGCAATTGCACATGGTTAAGCCACACCTAATAACATTTCCCCAAAGACCAAGAAAAGTACTACTTGCCTCTTGTATTCTCTCTGATTGTTTTCTCTCTGGTATCACAGGCATACAACAGGGTGTAGCATCACTGGACCACAGAATTCTGTTGGATGGGACCATGGTTCTTTCCCCCCTCCCTACCACCTTTCATCACTACTTTTATTATTGATGCTTTTTGTTTGTGATGAATAATTTAAATCTTGAGATGGATAGAAATGCTATCTGCTTGAGCCATAGCTACATGGTGAACTGATAAGAATATTTAGGATTTAGTGCCAACATCTGTGAATGATAATTTCCCCATTGCCAGTTCCAGTTGTAGCCCTCTCTAATGCTTTCTACACATCTGGATCAATCCATAATTTAACAACAATAAGTTTCAAAGTGCCATAATGCTGAATGAATTAAAATAAAATCTAAAAAAGGTGGCAGCCTCTTTCAGCATTTCATAGAAACTATTCAGATCTGTGATACACGTGCCCATGTTGTTAAGTCAGTCTAATTGCACTTGAATGTGCAGTCATTTCAGAACTAATTGAAATAGTCCCCACATCATTGAGATGAATCAGAAAGAGAAGCCTTTTCTCTGATTCACTATGAGTTTACATATATTCCTGTATATATTTTAATGTATGTAGCATTTTAGCATTTCAAATACCCTTTTGCCAAGACATTTTTTCCCTGTAAGAGTCAAAGCCAAACCCTGACTCTGATTTGTTTATATTGATTTTAAACAAACTGAAAACTTAAACACTTCACTGTTTTTCAGCCCAGTAGACAGTTAAAGAAAATAACATGGAGAGAAACTATATCCTCTTTTGTATGAGGTTTACAGAGCACTGGTTATGTATGTTTACTAGGAGATTCCTAAAGTAATCAGACCTTGTGAATAGGTCACCTTAGGCAAAGCCTCACAGAGGCATGGAATCCTTTCTCTGTTTAATCACCAATCCCAGTATTCTCCTTATATTTCCATCTGTATTGAGCTTCTTCCATTGCATGTACTCTTCCATAAAACTGTAGATTCTGTATTCTTTCTTCTTTGAGAAGTGGTATGCTATAGGGAAAAACATGGATCTGGAGTCGGGATATGCAAGTTAAATCCTTGCTCTGCTACTTTTCGATCCAGGTTAGGAAACATGTATTATATGCCATTCTACTCAAAACATTGCTGGGTACCAAGGATACAAAGGCAAAAATGAGCCTATATCTCATTGAACTTTTTTATGAAGTTTCTCTCTGAGAACGAAGAGAAACTCAATTGTATCAATATGTAATTAAGGGAACAAGTGTCATAACCAAAAGAAACAAATCAATAACATACAGTGTATCTTGAGTTCCAGCTGCTTTTTAGACATCTCAAAGTATCCTATAGACACCTCATACTCAACAAGATGAACTTATTGTCAGCAAGTCCTGAAGTTTCTGCTTCCAAAATATGTCTCACATATACTGTCTTTTCTCTTCTTGCAATGCAGCTTCTAATGTAGACCGTCACCACTTCAACCTGGACTACTGACCTGCCTCCAGTCTTTCCCCATACCCATACCTTCCTCCATTCAGCTATCAAATTGATCATCTTAAATGACAAGCCTGACCATGCCAGCCCCTTACTCTGTAAATTGCAATGCCATCCTATTATCTCCAAGATTAAACAAAACCCTTTATAACTTGATTCTCTCCTACCTTTCCAGTCTTCTTATACTTGCTTTCCTCCAAATACTCTGTGATCTGGTGGCACTGGCTTCCTTGCTCTTCTTCCTACAAGGAATTCCATTTTCACTCACTGTTCTCCCATACCTGAAATGTTCTGCCTTCCTGACTGACTCCTTAGCTTCCTTGGCTTCCTTTTAACTTTCAAAGTAACAACTTCTGCAAGAAAGCCTTTTCTCGTCCCGCTTTATTTTATTCCCTTTTCTTCTCAGATGACCCTTAACTTGTATATGTCTTATTTGTACATTGTTTTTTTTTTCATATCTCCACATTAGATGGTGAGCTCCTTTAGAGCAATTTATTATTATCATTGCATTTCTTTGTGCCCCAGTGCTTAGCAAAGTGCCTCACACATAACAGGTGCTGAAGAAATGCTAGTTTACTCCTTAACTAATTAATATGAATAAAAGGGAGGGGCAGGGCAGGAACAAAACAGGAGATTTAATAACTGCATATAAACAAGTAATTTATCTTGTCTATTCCTTTGAGCCTCAATTGTTTTTTTAACCTAAGTTTCAACCTCTCCATTGAAAAAGAAAAAAAAAATGAAACCCATCACACATAGGTATAATTAAGTAAAAGAAATTCCCATGTTGGTCATGTAAAAATAAAATGCCTCATTCTGTACTGATGCTTTCACTTTTCTCTTTGGAGGTGGGTAGCATGCTCCATCCTGACTTCTCTGGAGCTGTGGTTGGTCATTGTGATGTGACTATAGATTTTATTTTGTATATTTAAAAGTAGTCTGAAAAAGGCAAATATTAGCTTCACTAGATGGCAAAATGGAGTCCATTACACAGAAAAGGTTATGAAGTTCTGGGCCAGAAGAACTCTAAAGCCTCTTCTAAAAACCCTACTACTTTAAACTAACCCTTCTTAGGTTCATCTGATAACTAATTCCCTTCATTTTTGATCACGTTACCTTTTCTTGACATTGTTCTTAGTGATTTGAGATCTAAGCAACTAAGAGAATATCATGAGGTAAAGAGTTTTACTGTGCAAATCCTAGTTTCAGTCCCTAGAAACAATGGGTGAATTGTGGGAAATGAAGATGAAGTAGTTTTAACTCTAATTAAGGGAACCCTGGTTTACAACCAATAATACACATCTATTTTTAAAAAACTTTTACCTTCCATCTTAAAATCAATATTGTGTATTGGTTCCACGGCAGAAGAGTGATGAGGGCTAGGCAATGGAGCTTAAGTTATTTACCATGGCCATACAGTTAGGAAGTGTCTGAGAATGTACATCTATTTTGAGGCAAATTCAAGATTCTCCTTTTAGGAGCAGAGTCTTAGGAATAGGACTGTTATCAAATGACAGTGTCTCTGAAGGCTGTTTTTTGGGCTAAGGGAAAGCTTTAGTTCATTCATTAAAGAAGTTATTTGTTGAATGCTAAAAGTCAGGGCTCAGGCTTAAATTCTGATGAATTCACTCCCAATATTAGGTTTAGTTATATGATGTATGTTCATTAAGTAATTTTCCTTTCAAATCTCTAAAAAGACTGAAAGGAAATTAAAGTATTTTAATCCATTAGGTAGGAGAGAAGGATTTTATGGATATCTACTCTCTTCTTTCCCTTTGTTCAGGTTGGTCATGAGGAAATTATAGAGAAATGGGTCAATGGTAGTCTAGGGGCTTCCTAGAAGAAAGAGTTAATGGAGGAAAGAATGTCTCTGATTCCTGGAATATATGCCTGTATTAAAAGTGGCTAAGAATTCCTGAAAGATAATCTGCTTGTGTTGACTAACATTTTTTTAAATATTAAAAATGAACATATTTAAAGTAATAAACATATGTAGTCATCCATTCCTTACTTAAATATTTATTTCTTAATATTTTATTTTTTAACTTGATCAAAGATTTCATTATTTAGGGAAGGAATAATAAGTAAACTATTGCTATCAATTGCTTTGAAATTTAGTCTTGGAATATTGCCTGGGATGACTTGCCCAGGATCACAAAGCCATTATGGGTTTGAGACTTGTAGCCTAGATTCTGAGGCCATCTCTCTAGCCTCCCTGTTTAAAGTTTTAAATTTTTACAAAAGTATTTTGGAGAGGAAATTTGAAAGATTAGGAAAAAGGAAAATTTATCCCCAAAATGAAACTTGTCATGATATTTCTCACTAAGAAAGCAATCACTTATACAAATGTTCTCTCAGCTTTAGTAGGAAGCTTTTCTTTCTCTTCTTCTTCTTCTTCTTCTTCTTCTTCTTCTTCTTCTTCTTCTTCTTCTTCTTCTTCTTCTTCTTCTTCTTCT
>NC_058134.1:140989963-141058306 GCF_016433145.1 Gracilinanus agilis | reverse complement strand
CTCCTTTCTCCTTTCTCCTTTCTCCTTTCTCCTTTCTCCTTTCTCCTTTCTCCTTTCTCCTTTCTCCTCCTCCTCCTCCTTCTCCTTCTCCTTTTCCTCCTCCTCCTCCTCCTCCTCCTTCTTCTTCTTTTTGGTTTCCTGTGGGGGAAAGTCTGTCACTACTAAAAATTTCTCTGAAGACTTGAAGTCTAAAATGTCTCAAAGAACTTCTTAGCCAAGAACTAAGTAAGAGCTGTATGTTCAATTTATTTAGTTATAAAGAAATCTTCAAGGTAGCCTAGCACCTCAGGCCCCCTGGAAAAGTAAGAACCTTAAGAAATCTTAATGAAAGTTTTCTGAATAATAAAGTTGCCAAGCTTGAGGCAAGAATACTTCACTGGCAATGGAATTGAGAAGAAAATTAATAGATTAACAAAAGTTAAATATATACATATATTAACTTATCCACAACTTTTCCCCAAAGCAAATATTTCTGATCATTTTGAAATTCTCAAAACAGAGAACTAAAGCAATATAGTAGGTGGCACTTACTCTAAGAATAACTCAGAAATTCCAGCTAGAAAGCACCTGTTTCCTATGGCTCTTCCCCTTCTTTAAAAAGAGAGGCTGTTCGTGGAAAATTGAAATGAATTTAATGTGTCAGTACTGTAGGAAAATATAAGTGAGGTAATGGGGTCACCAGGGATATTACAATAAACGTTTGTGGGAACACTCTCTAGGATTTATGAGAGACTGGACCAGTGTGAAGAGACCAGAGTTTTACTGGATCTCCACAGGAATGGCAGTTGATCTTAACAGTCACCCAGCTTCCACTAGACCAGAGTATAGTAACAGGCTAACAAGGTAAAAGGGACTTAACAGCTTTAATTATGTTAGACTAAAAGGTGGGAAAGGATTTCTATACTTAAAATCTAAGGGATAAAACCACAGGGCAATGGGAGGACTTATTCTACTCTTATCTAAGTGATCTAATCTAACAGGGCCCAAGGAGCTATAAATGGAGTCTCTGGGTTTCTGCCCCAAACCTGGAACCTGCCAGGCTTGAGTACAGCTAGGGCTTTTGTGGCTTTGGGATTCTCACTGCAATCCACTGATGATCTCTGGATGCCAGGAGCTATAGTTGTCTCAGGAACCAAGTAGTAAGGGTTTTGCTTGAAGCACTGTTCTCCAGTACCCAAACTTTACTTCTTCTCTTGGCTCTGTAGATCTTGTCCTTTTTCTAAATGCCATACCACACAGGATCCCAGGGGAAAACAGGAAGCAGGGTGTCCTTTGCTCTGAGGTCTCCCAGGCTGGCAACAATTTTGCCCACCACTAATGGAGTCCACACTCAATGCACAGACAGACTTCCTCCTCCTTCATTCCAACCTGGAATTCCCAGATCCAGCTCCTTCCTGCTAGGTACTTCCTAATCAATATATAATCAATACCTAATAACCAGCTAATCTAATCTTACTCATAACAGTACCACTATTATACAAAGGAGGTTTTAGTCAGGTGGTGTGGTGGATTCAGTGCTAGATGTGGTATTAGGAAGACTTGAATTTGACTTGGACTTGTTAGCTGTGACTTCAGATAAGTCACTTGGCCTTTTTCAGAATCATTTCATTATTTTGAAAATGGGCATAGTAATAATAGCAATTAACCACATTGGGGTTGCTGTGAGGATCAAATGAAGTAATATATGTAATGCACTCTGTAAACCTTTAATCAATATAGAATTTCTAGCTGTTGTTAATAATATTGCCTGAAATGACAACTACAGAAAGAAAAAACAATCTGCATATGACATGATGAGCTTTGAAGATATACATTGCCCTATAGTAACAGTGGCTTTGAAAGAGTTGTGCTGTATTTGCCCTGATTTAATGCTTCTTAGATACAGTTGCTAAAACTAAATTGAGAAATGTAGTATAAAATGAGCCATATCTGAAGTTACAGCATCTGGATTCAAGACTTAACTCTGAATTATCTCTTTCTATCTCTACAGTTAGGGAACTAGAACAGATAACTCATCAAGTTCATTCTAGTTCTAAAACCTATTAACTTGTGTCAATTACTTTTTATTCAAGTAGGACCTATAATTTCATCAGCAAAGGGAACTCGCTAAACAGATGCAAATCAGACCACAGCTCCTTGAACTAAGTAGACTAGCACTCAGGAGTTACCTAAGGCATACAAAGTTAACAATATAGATTACTTGGTTACATGGCTAATAAGTGTCAAAAGTCTGACTTGAACTCATCCCTTTCTATCTATTAATGATTTGCTTTTCTTTGGAAGATGTGTAAAGAAGTCAATCACAAACTCTGTCAAAAGGTGATAGGACTACACTTCAAGATAACCTGGGAAGATGAGTACTTCTTTTTAGTAAATCATCTCCAATAAAGAGTAATGGCAACCTCCTTCAAGAGATACCACTCTTTTTTCTTAAAGTTAATCTAAATCCTGTCCATTTTTGTATATTCCTTTTTATTCTATCCCTAGAAGAGTTGGAGAAAAAGAGGTTCATCCTCTTTGGCTTAGGTATTCAATAGAAAGCTGGACATGAGAGAAGGTATTAGAATAGCAACAAGATGAAACAAGGGGATATGGTGCCTCTACGAAGATGGGGAGAGGATTGGAGACCATAAATATAAGGAAAGGAACTCTAGAACAAAAAACTTGGACATGATATTATCTTCTAATATTATAAGGGTTGTAATGTGGTAAAGCATTGATATAATTTCATAGTATGTTACTTTGCCATAAGAAATTACAAAAGGGATTCATGAAGAAGACTTGTATGAACTGATGCAGAACTAGATGAGCAGAACAAATAGAACAGTTTGCAGATACAATGGCTGCAACTTCATAAACATAAGCATTTCTTGTCAAAACAGTAATCAACCTTAAATCAAGAGAATCAATGATGACTCACACTTAACCATCTCTTGACAGAGAGGTGAGGATCTACAGGTAACAGAATAAGACATACATTTTCCTAGAAGGCCAATGGCCAAATTTATTTTGTTGGACTATGCTAAACTGTCATAAAAGTGGGATCTCGGTTTCTGTCTCTGTCTCTCATATGGGGGGAGGGAAGAGAATTTGAAAGGCAAAGGTCAACAATTGATAATGGTACCAAAAAAGGGAAGAAAGGGAAAAATCATAGAAGAAAGGGAAAAATCATAGAAGACATCAGAAAAGAAGTTCAGAGAAAAAGAAAGGTATTTGAAACAGCTTTGGAACTGATGTGCAGAATTTAAGTATATACATGAGGGTTACACAGTGAGATGAGATTTATGATTCCACATATAATCAACTTTGTTGTTTTTCCTTGCATACGGAAAAATTTGTGTTTGTTAGTTTTGTTAGTGTTAGTCACATTCAGAATAACAAAAAATGAATCCCTAAAAAAAACTAAACCAGTCATTAGTAATATAAAAACAATGGTCTCTCTGCTTTTACTAGGTTTAAAATTTACTTAAGGTAATTCAACATGTATACCAATTTGCATAATATATAGTAGTGATTGTGATTTGGGCAAGGATGACATTAAAGCAAAGTGCTTTAAGAAACTTCATGAAGGGAAGGATTTGCTTCTTTCAAACTGTAACTTAAGGCAAATTACTAAACCTCTTTGGGCCTTACTTTCCTCATCTGAAAAATGAGTTATTGGACTAGATGATCTCTAAGTCTAAGGTCCCTACTGGCTATAAATCTCATGAACTACATAGCCCATGAATTCCACCTGGGGAATCAGATGAAATAAGGTAGACTTGAAATCAACCTCCTCAGAAGAAAAATATGTTGAAGTAGTGATTAGGAAGGATCAGATGAATTAATCGGGAAAAATAAATTTGGAGCAATTCTGGAGAGCTTTAAGTGCGTTCAAATCTTATCCTAGGCAATAGACAAACATTGGAAAAAAATTAAGGGAGAGGGTCATTGTTTTATTTTGTATTAGGTAAAGTATTTTGGGAGTTGGATGAAGGACTTATGGATAAATAATTGTCCCAAATCTCTACAAACCATAGAAGTCATGCCACTTGTTCTTAATATGCCTTTATCACCTAAAATTCTCCTACATATGTCAGTCATTTTCAGATTTTAAATTAGTGTAAAAATAGATCTGGTATCCACATACAATATCTTCTTTTTTAACCCTTACTGGAAGGGCAAGGACTAACTAGGCAAATGGGTTATAATACTTGCCCAAAGTCTCACAACTAGGAAATGTCAGAGGCCAGATTTGAACCCAGGGTTCCAGTTCCAGGCTTGGTGCTTTATTTAATGTGCCATCTAACTGTCCCCCAAACATTTTTATTTTATTTTGCATATTCTTTTTAAAAATAAATTTTAATAATCTTTGTTTTTCAATGACCTATATTTCCCACTATATTCCTTTTATTAAAGTATGAAGAAAAGGGGAAAAAATTCTTCCAAACTAAACAACAAATTAAAAAACTCATATGCACCGTCTCATGCCCATGGTCTCCCACTTTTAAAGAAGAGTGAGGGAGGCATTTTCTCATCTTCCTTCCATGAGAAGTCACCAGAATTTTTCAGCATTCAGTCTTGATTGTTCGTCTTTTTTTCTGTTACATTGTTGTCATTATGCACATTGTTTTTCTGGTTATGAATAATTCATCTTGTGTCCATTCGTATGTCTTTCCAAGCTTCATCCTATTTACAACATATATTATTTCTTATAGCACAATTAAATATCCTCTTATTTTCACAGTTTCCTTTAGTCATTTCCTAATTATTGAGCATCTTTTTTTATTTCTTCTATATTTTTAATATCACAAAAAGAGCTGCTATGAATATTTAGGTGTTTATTGAACCATTCTTTTTTCTGTTATTTCTCCATCATCTTCATTTAACACTTATTGCATCTCTTTAAATACTTGCTTTAGATTAAGAACAGAAGAAGATAGCTTATTTCAGATTCATTCTCTTACCTCTATCCAATCTGTTTACACTTTTAACTTGAAGTCAGTTGAACTGAAAAAAAAATCAATAGCCATTAACCACTTGTTTATAATTTGTTTGCTCTTTATAAATACCATTTTCTTCATTCATCTGGACCAAGGCCTAACCATTAAAACCCTAGCCAAGTGCTAAATTTCCTCCAAAGGAAGTCAACTACGGAGAGCAGTGTTTAAAAGCACTTGACCTGGAGTCAGGAAGATCTGAGTTCCAATGCAGCCTGAGAATTTACTACTTGTTTAACCCTGGGCAAACCACTTAACCTCTCTTTAGTCTCCTTATCTTGAAAGTGGAGAGGGAAAGGATTGTTGAGAGGATGAAATAACAGAATATTTGTAAAGTGCTATGCAAATCTTAAAAGAGCTACAAAAATTCTGGCTCTTCTTATTATCATTTTTTCTGGTAAAGACTTTGTATTTATGTTTTTTATTATCTTCTTTTTATTGTACAGGAAATTTGCACTGTTAGGCAGATAGCTAATAGGCGTCATTTAGAAGAGACTTCTCTATCCAATAGAATTTTTTAAGACAAATACAATCAGGACAGAATCTGGGGCAATAAACTGTTTTGCTTGTGTGCTTTAGCAGTATTTAACTAGAGTTTTTTAAAAATTCCCTAATAATTAATTTAATAGAATGGAAAAATATACTGTCAATTATATCTTACATCCTTACATTCCTATTAAAATAATTTTTCACAGTGTATAGATATTTTATATCCAGAGAATTTGTCATCAACATAAAGGTACATTTAACTGTGCAGGTTTGAAATAGGAGTTACCATTCTTGTTTCTAAAATGTTTTTAGGTCATCTCTTCACTTTAAATTTAGCCACAGAGATAGAGCATCAAGGTATCATAGGCACATTTGTTCAAAACCTCAAAGACCATTTTTAACTATTCTCACATTGAGATATGTAAGTCATATCTTGAATTGAACAATTAGGGTCAAACTAAATCTGATTTAGCCAATTCAGGTTTAATCATCCTTTGTAACCTAATAAACAGGCAATGTCTGGTCAGAACCCAGGGGGGAATTTAGAATTTCAATGACAAATTTAGAAATTTTATTTGGAAGTATCACCAATCGCAACAGCCTCTACCAAAAGAATTGGAGAAATAAAGGTTAGAAGAGTTGGAAGTCTTTGAAGAGTAATACATCATTTTTTTGGCATGAAGTGCAAAACAATGCATAATTACTATTATTATTCAATGTAGGGTTTCTCAAAAATGACGAGTACAATAAAGATGTAAAACTTGGACTAAAGAATAGGGTTAGACTGACAACCCATGTGAGAGTTTCATGGGCATAAATTTTGAGCATAAATTACAATGTTTTAACTCACCTACTTCTATTGAAATCCTTGACAGTTTCATAGTAAGAAATAAAATAAAATCTTGATATTATTATATAGTTCTTACACATTTCTAGTTCTTAAGGGAAAATGAATTTTATTGATCAAAATATTGTAAGACTTATTCATAAAAATTCAGATAAATAGTAAACCAGATCAATTAATTATAATGTAAGTGTTTTTACTAAAATAACTTACCTTTACCTTTAGGATACCTTTAATTGTTGACAGTGTGATTTAATGTACACCAACTCTTTATACCTGACTCTTCCCTCTTCTATAATAAGGTATACATGGAAGAAGTATATAAAGAGTAGATTGTATGGGATTGGATATCAGAGATGCTTTTTTTTTTCATACAGAGCGCCTATCATGGTGTGTTGATATGGCAGTAGTATAATGTGCTGATGATGAAACCAGGAAAATTCATTTGGTCCCCAATATCTACCTGCTTGATAGTTTTCAAACAATGCAACTCATTTGCCTACATTTCACAAGCAATGGTAATCAGTTCAGTCAAATAAAGAAAAAAAATCACTTTGTTTGACTATTTCATTAATTTGATCAAATAGTTCAATAAGAAGTGTTCATTTGGTCCCTCTTTTTAGACACATGACTATAAATAGTATTAGTGAAATATTTGATAGGAATGGAGAATGAAATTATTGGAATTAGTGAAAGTTAAAGACACTCAGACTTTTCTTCATGTTATTCCTATTTCATATTACTTTGAACATAAAAGTTCAATTTTACATGGTCTAAATGACAGAATAAAGAGATGAAATCTTTCTAATGAACTATTGGGTAAGTAGTCTTTAATGATTAGATACACCCACATCTTAGAAATTATATTTCTTTGTAATGTCCCCAACTCTGAGGGGTAACAATTGAGTAAACTATAATCCAAGGTTTTCCCTTTCTGCTGAATCATTGCTGCTTTCTAAGGACAAATACAGAACTTCTCTGCAAAAGTATCCCTTTTTAGGAAAAATTATGGTCCTTCCCATTTCACAGAAATTGTACTCTTAACAATGAAATTCCTATAGTCAATGAATAGCATTTTTCTAATCTTAGTTCTCCTTGACATCCCTTCAGCATTTGTCCTTGCTGATGATCTTTAGATTTCTTCTCCCCTGACCTTTCTCCCTCTCTATCCATTATTTCCCTTTCTCTTTTCTGATTCATCTTCTTCCTACCACCTCCTTTTCTGTTATCACTACTTCCTTTTCCATAGAAAATTACTTTATTCTACAGGTCCTAACTCTCACCTCTGACTCTCTCACAATCATATATCTATACTTCTCAATAATTCTGATATTATTGAGCTATCTCCTGGATATTGGCAGTATCACTTCCCATTACCTCAAACTCACCTTATTCTAAATATGTATTACTTCATACTTGTAGTATTATAACAGCCTCCTTTCCTATATCCCTGACTCAAGTCTTGTCCTTTCTAATCCATTCAGCCCATCATCATCAAACTAATACTCCTAAAACCATCCTGTTAAAAAAAATCCAACAAATTGCAACTGTTTCTTATTATTGACAGATTACGTTTATATTTCTTAATTTGATCAAGATTGTACAATATGGCCCGAAGCTACCTTTCTAAATCTTAACTCCTCCTATTCCAGAAAATGAACCCTTTGCACTTTCCAGTTCACTATTTCATTAATACTCCATGATCAATAATGTCTTTAGACATTCTTTGTATATGCTGTGCATGCTGCTTTGGAAATCCCTTTCCACTCATATTCTGTCTTCCATTGATTTTCTGATGTCTAAATACAGTAGCACTTTATCTCCCTGTTAAACAATATAACTCCTTCAAGACTTATCTGAAGTCTGAAAACTCTCTAAGCCTTTGCTCTGTAGTCTCTTCATTCCATGAACCCTTTCCGTGTTTGGTTTTTAATTCTATTTTGTGCATTTATAGTAGGTCCTAAAGTAAATGAAAAGCATCTGTAAAATCCCTTGCAAACTGTGAATACCACCTAGTAATCATCATCATCATCATTGGTCTTTCTCACAGTTTTCCCTTGCATCCTGTTGTTTGGGCCCACAGACCAGAATTTAAGTTTGACACTTCAAAGTTTGGCCACTTAAGGAAATGCAATTTAATTTGCTCATCTTTGCAGAGAACCATATAAAATAAATCATCAGCCTTAGGCACATATAGATATGCCTCCACTTTCCTCCACTGTAACCCACCCCACCCAAGAGCATATAACCCGTTATTTTCTTCACCTGAGAAATAATTCATTAAGATATGACTGAGTTTGGCCCCAGAAATTACCCTATTCATGAAATTCTTAAAACTTCTTCCCTTGAGATTACTACATTTGCCTAATCTTCTTCCTTTTTATCCCTGTTATTCCTTTTGCCTCAGTCTGAACCCTTAAGGTTCATTTCTTTAGAAAAAGTGACTCTTGCAGATACTCATTGAACAATGTCTTATTTGTTCCCACATTGTGAGCCTTAAAAATGTGCTTCTTGAATGAAACTTCCTTATACCCAGGGAGTTATCAATTACTCCTTGTCTTTCTTCAACATAGTTCCCTTTAAGGTTTGTCCTCCCACCTCCACCCCTTACCCTCATGCCACTCAAGATCTTGATTTCATCCCAAAAGATTTTAAATCCCTTTGTGTTTCAGGAGGATTTTATCCTAATTTAAGTCTTTATCAATATTTTTGAAATGAAAGCTTCTTGAAGGTTGAGACCTTGTCTGAAAAATGTATAACATAGTGCTTTACTCTAATAGGCACTCAGTCAATATATATGTTGAATTAAGTATTCAGAGTTAGGGATATAGTAAATAAAAGCAATAGAGGAAACAGCTTGATGACTGGGTCAAAAAATAGAGTATAATTAAGAACTGATTAAAGCATATCTTAGAAGACTAGCTCCCTCTTACAGTAAGAAGTGAATTTATTCATCCATGTCTTATAATTCCAGATTGAAGAGATAAGTTCCTTTTGGTTTACCATAAAATTAAGTTCTGGCTGTATTCAATCATCAAGCACTTATTAAGTGTTACTATATGTCCAGGCACTGTGCTAAGCACTGAAGATATCCAGAAAAAAAATAAAACTATCTCTCAACTATCTTATATTTTAATACATAAGAAACATACATGCAACGTAATATCATCTTAGGTGAGAGTACCAAAAAGATCTCCTACCAAAAGTACTCCGTGAGCTAAACCTTGGAGAAAGCTATAGGGATTAGGTATAGGTGAAAAGAAGGAGCATTCCAGGTGTGAGAGAGAGCCAGTGCAAAGACATGGAAGCTGGAAATAGATCATTTTGTGTGAAGTATAACAAATAGGCGAGCTTGGCTGGACCTTGTTGTGAGGAATATTACTTTATTATTTAGGAGACCTAAGTAATCTTCCTCAGAACAACCTTAAAGTTCATGGAAAGGAGAAATGTATAAGACTGTACAAGTAGGAAAGAAACATGTTATAAAAAATGCCACACAGATGTTATTTTTGATACTAGAGAAAATAGTAAGCCACTGATATTTATTGAATATGGGAGAAAGAAGTGATAGAATTAGAATTGTGCTTCAGGAAAACAGCTGTGAGGAAGATGAATTGAAGAAAGGAGAAACTAGAGACAAAGAGACCAATTAGCAGGCTATTGCAATAATCCAGGTGAAGGGTGATAAGAATCTGAACTGGTATGGTGACTTTGTAAGTAAAGAAGAGGGATAGATGTGGAGATAGAAATGACAATATCTGACAACTGCTTGGATATATGGCATGAGTAAGAATGAGGAATCAAGGATGACATTGAGGTTTCATGCCTGGGTGATTGGTAGGATGGTGGTGCCCTTGACAGTAATAGGAATTTCAGAAGAGAGGTAGGTTTCCCCAATCCAACCCCTGGGGCCAGAGAGGGAGATAATGTATTCTACTTTGGATACATCACCTTCAAAATGCCTATGGGACATCTGGTTCAAAACATCCAGTAGGAGTTGTTGATATGGAAATAGAGGTGAAAAGAGTGACAAGTACTTAATATATAGATCTAGGAGTCATGCACAGAAATGATCAGTGATCACCAAGTGAGAGAAAATGGAAGGAAAAGGTTTGAGCATCTAAGATAGAACTTTGGGTACACCTAAATTTAGTGGGTGTGAACTGGAGCAATTGAGACTTAAGGGAGACTTAGGAAAAGAAGATGGTCAACGGTGTGAAATATTGGAGAGAAGATAAGAATGTTTGTAGATATGATTCAAGAAATCCTCTTCTGTTAGGAAGTAACTACTTTTCAAAATATTATGTGAAATTCGTGGATTTTTTTTACTTAGCTCATGGTAATGTAAGGAATATTTAAATAGTACTATTAGTGGCAAGAAAATACTCCCTTTGAAAAAGTTCACTACAAAATGGTTCTGATAAAACCTCAATGCATTATCTTATTTTAATCCTTTTAATCTGGGTCACATTTTTGGCTGAATTCTGTACCAACCAAATTCTACTCTGCTGAATGTGTCCTACATAAAAAATAAAGGTGTTTTTTTTTTTGCCTATTATTCCTGCTTTCACTTTTTACCAAAACTGTGAATAATAATATACAAATTTGAGTGTGTACATGAATTTAAAATATTGATTATATATACATATATATTCAAGTTAAAATGATAAAATAAGTTGTAATGCAAAAAAGATAAAAGTTCTCTAATTTGGATGGCTAGCCAGGAAATAATCATGATTCTCTTGATACATATAATATGAACACTGGAATGGGATTGCTATCTTTTGGGAGAAAAATATTTTTAAATATTTCATTCACAGTTAACAACAATAAAATGTTGATAATTGAAAATTTCAGAAACAAAATGGTGATTTTCTTTTAAAAATGATGTTAAGTATCTTTATCTTTGGGTTTTATTTTTACTAAAGAAATCATGTTGTAAATTGTACTTGGCACATCTCTATTATCACCACTATAACTAGCACCCATCCATTTTTAATCACCATTTTTCCCCTTGTAGAAATATATGTTGGAAAACAGAAAATTTCATTAATATACAAAAATTAATCAAAATCACTGTGTATTACAAATAAAAAGAGGCTGGCTACACAAAACGCACTTTGGGTTATTGTTAAAATTGTACAAACTATTCCATTTGCATTGTAATGGGTATCAGTTGACACATTATAGAAGTTAAGGGACTTTATACTTTGATTTAAAATAAATATGCCACATTTTTATGAAGAGGAATGAGAAATAATTTTTACATTTTAAAAAATCATTGTTACAAATACATAAATCTGTATTATGATTTCTAATATTATTTAAATCAATATAATTTATCAACATTAGAAAATATGATAAAATATAATTTTCTATGATGTCTAAGCTCTCATTGAATGCTGTAGTTAGAATTGAAATTATATTTTCATTTTCATGCTTTAAAATAATCTTCAATTAGCATTTTATTTGATAAAATTTTAAAAGGTGAAAATATCATTAATATGAAGAAAATATGGCAATTCCTATATAATATGTAGAATACCAATACAAATCTTAATTTGAATGTTTACAAAAATACTCAACAAATTTATAATTTTAACTTAAATGAAAGTATTTATAAATGTCAAGATTGTTTCCAAATATCTTGATCCTGATTAGTGATGTCAGTGATTCATAATATAGTTACCTTGCCCATTTTAACAACTTCTAATTTCCAGTAGTAAGGACCATCTTCTCATTTTGACCAGCATTTCATAGCCATGTTGGAAAAATTTACTTTAAATCTGAGCTGCATATCCATAGTTGAACCCTTACTGCTTCTGGGCAATCCTTTAATCTCATTATTATTGGTTTCCTATTTCATTCCCTACTTATGATGATGTTCGAAAGCCTCTTTCTTTTTACTCAAGTGCCTTATCCTTCTATGCTTCCACACTCAACAGAAACTCTTGCTTTTAGGTCATGGTCATCTGTGAGCAAATTCACAGTTCCTCACCCCAATATCTCAAAAACTCATGCTTTTACTTCTAACTTCTTCCATTTTAAGAAAAAATGTCACTTTTCTTTTTTTATGATTAACTCCCTAACCAATATTTGTGACTCTGATCCTCCTGATTACTACAGCTTTGTCTTCCTTTTCAAATGATCTTGTGTTTATATATCTATTTAGATGTTGCATCCCTCAGTAGAACATAAGCTCCTTGATGGCAAGGACTGGTTTTTTGCTTTGTATCTTTGTATTATATTCTTTGTTTTGATCTTCCTCATTCTTCTCATATTCAGTTGTTGTTCAGTCATTTTTCTGACATGGCTGACTCTTTGAGATCCCATTTAGTGTTTTCTTGGCAAAGATACTGGAGTGGTTTGCCATTTCCTTTTCCAGCTTATTTGACAGGTGAGGGGAAATAAAGCAAACAGCTTTAATTTGCTAACCCTAGGCCCAGCACTCTGTCCATTGTACCACTCATTTGCCCTCCCTTTACTTAGTTAAGTAAGTACTTATTATATTATTCAAAAAAGCTAGCCTAGACTTTATCAAAAGTAGCTTATGCCACACTAACTTCATTTTCCTTTTGGATAGTATTACTAAACTGGTAGATAATGGAAAAGTTAAAAACTCAGTTATCAAGATTTTAGAAAGTATTCAAAAAATTTTTGTATTATTTTTGTGAAAAAGATGAAGAGGTTAAAATTGGATAGTAATTAAATGGATTTGGAACTGTCTGGATAACTAGATTCAAAGAGTATTAGTTCCTAAATATACAAAGATTCTGTTAGTTCCTACAAAGTACAAAACTGAAACTTGCAAGCAAGTAACAAGATGAGTAGTGTGTGTTAAGTTTGCAGAGCTCTTTCTATACTATAGTATATATACTATACTTGACTCATTGTCATATTAAATTAACTTCATATAAAAATCAGATGGAAAAGAAAATAACTAAATGATTGGAAAATTTGTTTTAAGCTAATATAACAATCTCAGGAACCAGTTCTTATCCTATAAATACATGACCTCAAGTAAATGAATTTTAAATACTAAACTAAGAAACTTTCCCTTTTTTTGTTTTTAACAAATACAATTTTTAAAGAAATCACTTAAAATTCCTAACACTTACTTCAACACTTAGTTAAACCTTAAGTGATCTGTGATCTCTTTAAGTCTGAGCACATCCTTGTGAGTAACTAAGCAGTGACATAGACTACTTTGTAAACTTAGTGGAGGTGCTTCAGAAGTTTCTCTGACTTGAAGTTTCATAACTATGTAAGCAGTTTAGTGAAGAGTCTTTCCGCACTTCACCAGACTGATATACAGTCACATGACAGATATACAGTCTGGATGAACAGGGTTTGAAGCTTTGCCTATTTTGGGAGATCATACCAGAGCTTATTCTGCCAACATAGCCTTTGAGAATCTAGGGTCACTTTCCTGCTAAGAGGAGGCACTAAATCAGAGTGTTGGAAGAACAGTGGATATGATATAAATGAACTGAGTCTTTTTTAAAAAGTTCGATTTAGCTTCAAAGTTTTTGTCATCAAGTAAACTGCTCTCAGCTCAAAATGTTTATAATTAATATGTTCTATAACTTAGACACTTAAAAGAAACAATACTACAATATACACAAAGTCTCAAAGAATCAGTAAAAGAGCAGAGTAACTGAAAATAAATCTCCTATATTTCCCATTGTATTATTCCTTCTTCCTGTGTTTTGAGAGCTAACCTGTTTCCTTTGGAATCATTTAGGCTCCCAGGGCAAAAAACATATCATTTAGACATATGCATAGTCATATGTGATTAACAAAGAAACTGGGAATTATTATAAAAATTATTCTTCAGACAGTGTATTTAGACATAATTTTGAAAGTTCAAAGTCAAAATTTAACAGCATAGAAATCAATGAACCTCAGAAGAAAACAGATTGTATAGTTTAGACATTTCCCTGATTAGCCTTAATGTTAGTTGCTTCCCTCTGTTGATTATCTCCCATTTATCCTATATCTAGGCTGTACGTAATTGTTATTACGTGTTATCTTTCCACTAGACTCTGAGCTTCTAGAGAGCAAGGATGGTCTTTAAAGCCTTTCTTTTTATTGCCAATGCTCAACACATTGCCTGGTGCAGAGTAAGGGCTTAATTTCTTCCTGTTTGAATTATATGTACAATTTGATGATTTCATAGTAGTAGTGAAAGATGAATGTGGAAAAAATTTTGCTCCCCTTTTACTTTCCCCGCTGCTGCTTTTTTAGTATCCTTCTTTCTCCTATAGTTCTCCAAAACCTTAAATGAAGTAGATATGGTCAGGACAGTTTGTTCATTCATTCATTCATTCAACAAAATTTGGAGTATTAAGAGTCTACTCAATCCACGAAACTGTGTTAGGTACTAGGAAAGAAACAAAGTTTAAGTAAAATGGTGATGGCTCCATAGAACTTCTGAACAATTAGGCAGTTACCATATAAACACTAAAATAGGTCACATGAAAAGTGCATTCAAGAGGTTTAAAATAGATTCATCTTGAAAATTCCAGGGAAAAGTTATTATTGATAGAGGAAGAACAATTATCAAAGACCTCATAAAAATAGCATTTGTTTTCTACTACCAAGGATATTCAGGGACATTGCAGGCAGAGAATAGAGTGTGAGAAATAGTTTAGAAATAATAAAACCTGGCCAAAGGAATATCAATTGCCCATTTTATCCAGAATTCAGTGTATATGCAAGTGATTCCTATTCAGTACAGCTGGAAAGGTAGAGTTCCCAAATGGATATGAAAGGTGAAGGACAAGAAGGATTAATTCATTCGATGAACATTTATTAAATCCTTACTTTTATGACAGGCACTCTGATGAGGGCTTCGGGTACAGAGGCCAAAATAGAGCTCATAGTCTAAAGAAAGAGAGCACACGCAGAGAAGTATGAATATACAAAATATTCAGAGAAGATGGAAAATGCTATCAGAGGAATGATGGGGAGAGGTATAAAGGTTAAATTTAGTGGTTGGACTTAAATTATATGAAATAACGTGGTCGCTGAAGTTATTATATCTCAAGTCAGAAGTTTATTTACCAAATTAGAGGGGGAAACAATAAAGTAGAGAAATATGAGAGAGGTTAGAGAAAATTACCTATACTATTCCTCAGCCTGGAGGGCTGGTAGTGAGTAACTACAAGGCCTCCTCCAAGATGGAAGCTAATCTCTTAGGAAACTAGGAAAGGAGTCATCCCTTTTCTTTTACCCAAAGAAGTATGACCCATGCCACAGTCTCCAGTGAAGTTCCCTGGAAGACTATGTCCAGGAGACACTCCAGGAGACTCAAATTCACCAGACTACCCGATTTTGTAGCTTTTATGGTGGTTTCCTGTTCCTACCCCTCTTCACAGGGGCCAATCAGTTTCCAAATTGCTACCCAGGGGCAGTATCTGTGTCACCTCTAAAAGTGTTAATTCTCCTCCTAGGATTCACATGTTTCTGAGTTGTCATCCAGTTTGGATTCACATGTTACTGAGTTATTACCCAAGTTAGCACATGGGTTTCAGACTTTCACCAACTTAATGTTAAGTAGGGGTGTCTTCCTTTTGGAGGTGCAAACTCCTGTAGTAAGAGTTTCCCTTTAGGGTGACGTATGGGTGTATTCGATTTTGTTGATTAATTCAAAAGTGGACAAAAGAGAGTTAATACTTTCCTCACAATCTAGTGAGGTACTAAGTAGGGGTATTTAAGTTATTTTAACCAAATTTTTAACTCCAACTAGGCAAAGAGAATAAAAGATTCCCTTTTCATAAGTGTAAATTCAGAATAGACAAAGAGAACCAAGAATTTCCTTTCCTAGAGGGAAGAAGAAATGGGTGAAGAAACAGGGAAAGACCTCCTTCAGAAGATGAGATAGCCTGTGCAAAGACAGAATCTGGAGTTGGAATACCAAGTTTGAAGAACATCAAGGAGGCTGAGTGTTAAGAATGCTTGAGAGATATAAGGTATAGGAAGATTAGCAAAGAAGGAAGAGAAGAAGTTGTAAAACATTGTAAAAAGCAGAGGACTCTATCATTTGTTCCTGGAGATAATACAAATCCACTAGAGCCATGTTGGCAAATCTATGGCATAAATGCCATTTGTCATATCAGCCGTCTCTCTGCCCAGTAACCCAATCCTCCCATGCAGCTTGAGGGTTGCAGTTTGGGCACTCAGTCTCTAAAAGGTTTGGCATTGCTACACTAGAGACTATTCAATTCAAAGGCTCTGTGGCATAGTTAGAACTGCACTTCAGGAAAATCACTGTGGAAAATGAGTGGAAAATGAATTGCAGTGAGTAGTCCACATTAGCAGAGAGGAGGTCCTGGACTGGGATGCTGACTGCGGAATGGAGCAAAGGAGACATCTCCAAGAGATTTTGTAAAGTCAGAAATAAGAAGATTCAACAAACATGGATTGTGAGATGTATGAGAGTGAGTACTAAAGAATGATATGAAATTTGTGAACCTGAGTTACTGAGAAGATCCATGATAATAAGAAAGTTGGGAAGAGGGAAAGGTATTTTGGGGGACCATAATGAATTGGGTTTTTTGTTACTGATGAGTTTGAGGTGCTTACAGTACATCCAATTCAAGACATCCAAAAGGCAGTTGATTATATTTGACTGTAGCTCAGGAGAGAGATAAACACAGACTTAAAGAGATGGAAGGTAGGGATGGATATGGGAACTGATAAAATCACTATGTGAGATGATACAGAAAAAGAGTCTTAAGACAGAGTTTTGTGGAATATACATAGTTATTGGGCATGTTTTGGATGGAGAACCAGCAAAAGAAAATGGGAAAAGTGGACGAATCAGGTAAGAAAAGAACCAGGAGAAAAGAATACTGTTACCAAAACCTAGAGACGAAAGAGAATCCAGAAAGAGACAGTGGTCAGCAGGATAAAAGGCTAGAGACAAATAAAAAGGATAGAGATTGCAAAAAAGTAAAATTAAATTTGACAATTAAAGAGATCCATTTCATTTGAATGATGAGGTTAGAATCCATGGATAACTTCATGGGTGACCATGGGAAACTGGAGTGCATTAGATGGTGGCATCACCCACAGAGTAGAGGTCAGAAAGAGGGCCAAAATTTTGGGAAAATAGAATATATGCCTTATTTTCAACATATTGGGTTAGAGATGCCTTTGGGATATATAGTTGGTGACACTGGAAATGTGGGTCTGTGAATGATAAAAAATCAGGGCTAGATATATTGATTTAGTGGTCATTCTTTTAAGAGACTATAATTGAAACCTAGGAAATGAATGAGATTTCAAAGGATGTTAGTATAGAGAGAGAAGACAACCAAGAACAAAACCTTGGAAAATATCCAGAATGAGAGTTAGTGAAAGGGCAGAAAAAGCAGTTAGCAAAGCAGAAAGAGGATCAAGAAACTGTGGTTATTAATGGGGAAATGGGTTTCAGTATTTATTCTATTTCCATTTTTCTTCACCCTGATTTTAGACATTGGAAATCCTACTGACAAAAGGAAATTTAAGTGTGTGTGTGGTCCTTAGTATGTCCTTTTAAAGTGGAATTTTTTTCCTGTTTTGATAACATTGTGTAGCATAAATATTTTCTACATTTTGTTTTGAAGAAAAGATATTCTCATGAAAAGTAATGTTTAATCATTATTTTTTATCAAATTGTTGGCTCATGTCTTTATGTCATATTACCCAATGAAAATTATTTTGTTGCCATTAATTATTAGTTTAATATTTTCTTTTTCAAATACTAAATATTTAAATTAGCAGCACAATAGTCCCCAAATTAAAAAAAGATTAACAAAATTTTAAATTCATTTTTTTCCTAAATGTCTTAATCCACCTAAATGTCTTAATATACTTCTGATTATATAAATAAGAAAAATACAAGTGATTTTTTTCTAAACTGAAATAGCATGCCATGAATAATCATAGGATTGCATATGTATAATCTTCATAAAATCATTTTGAAAGAAATTGCTATGAAATTATGCCTATGTTGCAATTCACTGTAGGCACAATTTTAAATGCTTTAAGTTTACCTGGCAATATTATTTTGGTTATTTTATATATTTTTAAAAAAATAAACATTTACATGAAAATTATAGTTTGTGTTTAAAACTCCAACAGTAAAGATTTTTAAAAAAATTTTTTCTGGAATAAATATAACAATAAAACTATATTGTTTTAAAATGTAGCAAAAAATGTTTTCATTCATGAATTTTTTCATAATTAAGGATGTTACTAATTTCTTGATTAATTTCAGAAATTAAGAATGTAACTTCCCTGGGGGAAAAAATTAATTCCTGTGAAATTTCTGACATTTTTTACTTGGCTAATGAGAAATTTCTAATTAGTAAAAATATAAGTGATGTTTCAATATTTTATATCATAAATGTAAGAAAAAACTGAAATGTCAGTTTTTATTCAAACTCTGTCAAAAAGAAATTGCCAAATTTTATTTTTTCCAATTTTTATTTTTCTTCATGAAACATGACAATTAATTCTATATGTTGTAATAATTTTAAGTTGCATGTGTTTTTAAAAATCAATGACATTTTCTTGCATATGCTTTAGAAGTAGCATTTCAATACCAAATGAGCCACAATGTCTGACCTTATCTGATGAGTGTCATGAAAGTTTTATTCTTTCTCCAGCCCTTTCCCTCTAAACCAAACTGCAAAATATAGCAACCCCAGAGCTGTTAATAAATTCTTGATCAAAAAATAAAATGATGTGGGTATACTGGAGTGCATTAGTGGCCTCAAGGTCAGGAGCTTGAGGGCAAAGGCAAGCTGGACACCCTACAGCTCCTATTGTGCATCCCAATATCCTTCAGTGTACAAGGGTATATATAAAATCCTAAAATCACTTATATTTTCATTTTACAGTGTACACATGCTTTCTTTAAGATAAAGATCATTTTACTTTTATTCTTAGAAATATTTCACAGTATTATTGCTGTCATACATATCTTTATCTAAGAGAATTTAGTTTACCCCAAATTACAAGTTTTAGTCAGTTATCATAAAAGTATACATAAACTAAAAAACAGTTTGATTGGGGAGGAGAGATGTTATACTTTAGTTGTATTAAATTCTACTTTTAAAGAAGCAACGTGCTATAGCTATAGACTTAGAATCAAGAACACCTAGGTTCAAATCCTGACTCAGACACTTTGTACCAATGTGGCCCTGGGAAAATGATTTAATTTCTCTGTCTTAATTTTCACACCTGTAAAATAAGGAAATTCTATTGAATGGCCTCTAAGGTCCTTTCTGGATCCAAATATAAAATCCCATGAATCATTTTTGGTCAAATTAGACAAATGAAATTTGAGAGTACCTAGTGTTCTTTTAAAATTATTTTCTACTCTATTTACATGTAAAAACAATTTTTAACCTTTTTTTAAGTTTTGAGTTCCAAATTCTCTAACTACTTCCTAATCTTTTCCCCTCCCTCCCAGTCTCTCCTCCCTGAGATGATAAGCAAACTAGTATAAATTTTACATGTGTAAAACATTTTTCATATTAGTAATTTTGAAGAAGATAGCTCAAACTAAAAAAATGAAATATAGTATCACTTGGTATTATTGAAAGTTCTGATAAATTAACTTTACTATCATTTATTTGTTTCTTATTTCATCCTATTCAAACAAAACAACATCAAAAGTAAAAAAAGATATTAAAATATTCTACAGAATTTTGTATGTTTGTATGTGTATATTTTTTTTTCCATCTTGGTGTAAATACCTTAATGCTTATTTTATACATCAGTTCTCCAGAGACCTTCCTTGACTTTTTTCATACAAGTTTTCCTTCTCCTGCCTACCTGCCCCATATCTAGCACAAATCACAATTCTCTTTCCTTAGTTGACAACTTTTTTTAATTTCTATGACAGACTTTTGATGGGCCTATCCGAAATTGGTCAAGTTGATCTTCAGATGAGACATACAGCATGTCACTGGACCCATACTCAAAGATTTCCCAACTTCATATGATCTGGTGGAGTTTGTGCATTGCTTGCATAGTCTTTGAGAATCCAAGGTTACCCAAATACCAAGAGTAGGCTTTGCACCAAGACATTTTTGTCTAGTTCACAAATATTCCCATATTTTCATTTTGTCAGTAGTGTTGAGTCTTTAAAATTATACAAACTCTGAATGAAAACCATGCACACTTTAGCTGTAATTCAATTCAGTGAACATGTATTAAACTTTGTGTACTAGGAGCTAAGAAAGATTCTTAAACCATGGCTCTTGCTTTCATATTGTTTTATACACAAAAAAAAAAATAAGAGAAATTTGACATGTATATGGTGAGTTAAAAAGAAAATGCAAAAATAGGGGCTTCAGGAATTCCAGAGAAATTAGAGCATTGATGCAGGCTTCTTGGAAAAGGTAAAATTTGAGTTGGATTTTAAAAAAAAGTATGGCAATTCAAGAATAAGGAGAGGAAGGAGGATATTCCAGGCATAAAGAATAATATGAATAAAGACAATGTGGCAGGAAACATGGAAGGAGATCAGGAAAAAAAAGGATAAGTGTTGACTTTGGATCAGTAGAATTGGTTTGAAATTTTTTTGAGACCAGATGTAGGATTTCTGAATGAGAGTTTGTTGAAATTTTTTTTTGCTTTCTGATTATGAATTTTAAAATGTCATGTTTTCTGATTATGAGCATCAAAATTTTGATTTCTGGTCATGAATTTATTGAAATTTTGTTTTGATTTCTAATTATGAGTTTATTAAATTTGGGGGTATCAGGTTTATGAATTTCTGATAACAGAACTCCCTTTTCCAATACATATTTGTACCTGCTCTGCAATTTATTCATAGAATGTTTCCTGGGCGGGGGAGTGAGAGGTTGTGTCTTGAATTCAGACAGCTAATATGTTCAAAATAAAGGAACTGGATCCAGGCCTTACTGACTCCAGAGCTAGCTCTCTATCCATTATACCACACTGCCTGTCAATTTTAAATAAGCCTTGTAATTTATGGTGGTAATTATTTGGATAAAATCAAGCAAAGATATTTAAACTATACTACATAGGTAACAAGGGGTCATTATTTTGAGCCAAAGATATAAGATAATCAGATTTATACATAAGGTGTATACACATATATTGGGGGGAAAGGAAACATGGAGACAGGAAGACTATTACTTAGATAATGAGGACTTCCACTTGAATGGTATTTATGGGAATAAAAGTAAAAGCAGTGGATAAAAGATATATAGAGGTAGAATCAACAGGATTTGGTAACAGGCTGGATACAGGAGGCAAACGAGAAGATTCTTCTCTTATAACACGGACAACTGGGTAAACTAATGCAAATCACAAAAATAGCGGTCAGAAGATGGAGCATGTTTTCAAGAAAATCAGCTAATTATTTTTCAGCCATGTTAAATTTAGGGGTGATTAGAATATTCACTAGAAGGAGGAAACAGAATCCTGAGAGGGCAAGCAACCCTAGAAATGTAAATTTGGACATAACCAAATCCATGATAATAAATATCATAAAACATGGTATAGTACTTTGGAATGAATCCTGAATTTGTAATTAGAGGAACTGGGTTCAAATCTTGGTCAATTCATTTAATTTCTCTTCATCTCAATTTTCTGACCCCTAAAATTAGAGAGTCTCCAAAATTAGTGAGAGACTAGATTCTTTTTATGTATAATGATCTCTGGCAGTTTGGTGAAGCCCATGGATTCCTTTTGAGAATAATGTTTTTCAAATGTATAAACTAAAATAGAATCACAAAGGAAACCAGGTCTATTGAAAATACACTAAGTAGAACATTAAAAAACAAAACAAGTTCATCAATCCTAGATTAAGAACTCCTATAATAAATAGATAACCTGAAAATTTGTTTCCAACTCACAGTCTATGCTCCTGTGATCTTTTGAAAGCCACAGGAGAGAAAATAGAGAACAGTTTGAACTCCAAGGAACAATCTCCATGAATATTAAGAAATGGAATGAAAGATGGAAAAAGGGACATTTGGATTTAGATTAATGATGTCTGAGGTACACTCTTTTGATGCTATGATTTCATGATTAACAAGATACTAGTGAACTTTCAGTTAATCAGCTCACAAAGTGTCTTAAGTACATACTTTATACAGAACAAACTGGAAAGGTGAAATAGTTTTTAAAAGATATTATACTTATGGACCTAACAGCTTCATAAAGGGACTAAGTTAAAAATACATGTAACTGGAATACAGCTCTTAGAGGGAAATTTCAGTAGAAATTTGGGAAAATGGGCCACATTAGAAAAGTATAATTGAGGAACAAATGTCTAGTAAGGGAGTGAAGGTGTAGCCTAATTTTGAAAGAAATTTGATATTGAAAAGTTATTAAAGAGGAGATGGAATGTAAATGGATAAGGTAAAAAGGTCAGCCTAAGGGATTTGGATTAGATTACCTTTGAGGTCCCTTCTACCTCCATATCAAGGGGATAAATGCTTGGCCAAGATCCTCTAAGACCTGGGAAGATATGAGACCAAAGTCAAAGGAAGATAGATTAGTTTAAAAAGATATGTAAATATCCGTTCTTTTGAGGCAGAAAGTGGGGAAGGTGGGAAGGGGGTAATTGGTCATAATGCTGAGAAGTGTTTAGGCATGGAGGATGGGATTTGAGGTAGCTCCAATCTGATGGTCCCTTTCTTCTCTGTGATGGAAAAAGCCAAATCATCTTCTATGAACAGGGCTGGTGGGGCAGGCGGGAGGTATAGTGATTGAAAGCTTGAGAAAAGAGAAGGAAGGGTACGTAATATACTTCTGTGGAGAATGAGTTTAAAAAAGTAAGAAATGTTGTGAAGTATCAGTGAGAGTCCTTCCTAGAGATTACAGAATATAGCCCGTTTCCCACATTGCCCACTAGGAGTAGCACCTTTTAAATAGGTGGTTCAAAATAAATATTTTTATTTATTTACATATTATTCATTTTATCCTGTGAGCATTAATAAGAACAAGCAAAATATAAATAGCTCAACATTTCAATGAAATAATAATTAAAAATAATAAAGTAAATTAGTAGTCCATCTAACCTGGATCATGAATCTATTATAATTTTTCACTAAAATTATATTATTTTACTTGCCCAGTAACTAACAGCTTTAGTTCTTTCAGAATTTTATATTTTCATTTTACTCTCTAATATTAAAGAAAGCTTTTTAAATTTGTTTTCAAAATAAAATTCTTTGAGGTTTTAGAAATGTAAGCAACAGTAGCTTTTAAAATTGACATTTAATTGGTAATTTCTAGAAAGATAACATAATAGAAAATAACACCATCCATATACATAGAACATATGCTTTGGAATCCATTTTCTATTAGTATTTTCACTGGTATAATGTTATATCATTATAGAATTTCATTAACATGGATTATCAGTGTTTTGAAGCATATTTAGCTTTACTCAGCTTATTAGATCCACAAGATTCAATTCTCCTAATGTTTCAAATTAATACTATTCACATGTTGCTTTAGTGCTTGCTCTGTTATTAACTACTAGTACTTATTCATATTTGTTTTCTTAATCTTTTAATAGTTTGAAAATGTTTCTTTAGAAAGGAAAGTATGTCCTATATATAAGCTAAATTATACTTTATAAAAAGTATTCTTATGTTACAGAATAGAGTTTTAGCATTATAAGAGATATTAACTGAACATCTAGTCCAACTCCCTGATTTTATAAATGAGGAAACTGAAGCATACATGGAGACATGATACGACTTGCCCAAGATCACACAGCTAGAAGAACTGAGACTATTTCTACTGTAAAATCCCTCCAAACTCTAGTGCTTTCTCCACTAGTGACACCACAAAATTTCATTTTGAAATGAAAATTAATTGTATTTTGTAAAAAATACAAGTTATTACAGAGATGATGTAAGAAGAGCTTAAAGTTTGTTAAAAATTATTTAATTGTTCCTGTACTATGTGAATTAGGGCTTACTCTTTTACCACAATTTTCAATCCTTTCAATCCTTTTATCCATTCACTTCCATAACTGCATATTGCACCTCACTCTAAGAGGTAACTGAATGAGTTGTACAGTGATAAATTTTTCTTGTTAGGAGAAATTACATCCACTAACTTGAGCTACTTCAGCATGAAATTGAAAAGGAATCATTTTGTCTTAATTTACATTCTTGATTCAATGAGAAAAGTGTGGATTAACCCAACAGAACTACAGATGCGTTGCATCAGAAACTAAAGGTAAACTAAATTGGAACCATTAGAACTTCATCAAATTGTACATCCTTCACATTTATTAAAATACACCTGAAGCAAGGTTATAAAGGTTAGTTATCCTGAGCTATTTTTGTATTTGCAAATATAGATTCCTGTACCTTGGTTCCATTTTTTGGTTTTAAAGAATATATGCATATTCTTTATATGTATATATATATATATTTTTTATATATCTTTATCAATAATTGTCTGGGTTTTCTATTTCTTACCTTAGCAGTGCACATCATTCGTTAATCAAAATCACGGGGATAGTGCTGCGGTTCACTAGCCTTAGGAGCTGCTATTTGCCTGGAATAAATTACATGAAAACATGTTGATTGATAGATGTTGCATGTCAGAAAAGAAGATAACTGTATCTTCAGCTTACTAAAAGGTCATGCACACAGAGTAATAGGAACAGCCACAGACAACTTTGAGATAAAGTGTATCGTACAAAGGTGTGCAGTCTCCTAGCCAAGAAACATGGACTTAAACCCATTGTCTTTTCAAATACAAATTATAGATCTAGTTACATTGAAGTACTAAGATAAAGCCCATTGTGGTGTTCTCTCTCTCTCTCTCTCCCTCTCTCTCTCTCTCTCTCTCTCTCTCTCTCTCTCTCTCTCTCTCCCTCGCTCTTTCTCTCTCTCTCTCTTTCTCTCATCTTGCATGTCTATACAGTTTAAAGTTTCACTTTAATAATTATGGTGACTTTCGCTATATGGTAGACTTATTTTGAAATGCATACACCTTTAAAAATCAACATTAAAGTCCCTTAAAAAGACAAAAATTACACAAGATTAAAGATTTTTAAAATGGGAAAGTGACATCATGAAATATTCAGTGTTATGGAAACAAAATGAAATCTTCTAAGATTCTAATGCTTTATCCTTCTCTTTGATTTTGATTATTGCCCATATCTAATGGACTCATTAGAAATACAACTGTGGATACAGTGGCTACAAAAAGAACACCAAAAATTCACTGCATTTCCAAATGGTGTTTTTCCTTATATTCAGTTATGTTTGCATATTATAAGAATAAAACTGACTTTAATTACATGCAGTTTTGTGATAGACTCAATGTTTTTAAGTATATTTGTGTTACATAGTCAGCTTATTAGTGGTCAGAACTGGATCTTTGAATTTATTAATAGAGAAAACTTCCTAGTTAAACAAATTCATTCTGCTAAGGGATGTAGTCATCTTGCATGCAATTTAGAGTTGTACAGAGCATTAAGAGGTTAAGAGACTTGCCCAGGGTCATGGGGCCATTATGTTTCAATGGTGAGCCTTGGGCCTATGACATCCTTGATTCTAAGCTGTTTTATCTATACACAAAGCCATTTTGTCTCTTGCAAACTAACATTTGAAGAAAAACATTACTTCTCTTGTTAGGAGTTTACATCTGCATTACTACTGCATATTTCGAAGAAATTTGAAATAATAGCTATACTAACAAATATAGCTTTTAAAACTGAATGTTTTTAGGTAGAATAAGTCTGGCCGGTTTCTTATCTGCCCCCAAATTACTTTGTTCTCCAGCAGAGTTGCCAAACTGTCAAACTGTCCAGCTCTACTATATAACAAAGATTCTGTTGTATTGTAAAGATATTCATAACAATTTTTATGGAAGACTGAAAGTGTATAAGTTCACAGTTGTAGCGATAACATGGCACTCTGCACTGTTTGGCTTGTTTATATTGGCATAGATCCCCAAAGTGTAGACTGACAGAGTCATGCAGAACTCTGGTATTTGAGCTGAAATTTACACACTTTAAGTGATGAACTAAACAGGCGGGTGTTTTCTTTTTCTTACTCAAAAAGTGCAAGGTTACACAATACAGACGGTTTTCATCTTTTCCCATAAATGCACAGATTCCTGGGATATAAATGACTGAATTCATCACCAATTCATCAGGGACGCTGAGCTATGCAGTTCTGTTTACAGTGGCAGAAAGTTAATATAAATTTTCATCAGAAGGGGAAGTTTACACATATGATTCTATTTGTCCTTCATTATTAGCACCTGAGTCTAGGCTAGAACGCATAATTGTCTACAGGCACAGGCCAAATAGATGCAAGGGAAAGGCAAATAAGCACACCAAAAATAATTTTATGGTTGTCTGTTACAATTCTCTCACTGGGATTCTTAATCTAGAAAATCAATAAACAACAGGAGTGAAACTCTTTTCCTCTACTCAGGCATGGTAGAGGCAAAAGTAGCACACAGAAAGACCATTGTTTTGTGTGTGTGTCTCTCTCTCTCTCTCTCTCTCTCTCTCTCTCTCTCTCTCTCTCTCTTTACATCTTTACTTTATTCCTTGTACAAGAATTTGTAAAAAGTTTCTACTTAAGAGGAATATCATGAGCTGTCCTATTAATTTATATGTTTTTAACCCAGTAGGTAGAACTTGTGAAGACATTCAAATGGCAAATTCTACATAATATCATGTTTTTGTTTCATTTAAAAAAATATTCCAGGTGAGGTTCATCTTTTTTAAATAACAGAATTAAACATAAATATACACATTCTTTAAAGGAGCTAAAGACAACAGTAAATGCAAAGAGGTGGTGCTAAAAGTACAAAATAAATAGATCTTGTTTTTTTGGCTCAGACTTTAATATTATAATTATTTTTCCCTTAACATAGCAACAATATTTGGTTATTGTAACCTACTTATAAATGAATATCATATAGGATTCACATCTACAAGGTTTTTAATATAACTAATTTAACATTAAAGAGAAACTTCTAACATTGTTTTCTTTCCTTTGATTTACTTCTTGGCTGTTATTGAAAGTGTTTTTGCTCTATAATTTCCCTGTCTGTCTGGATCTCCTTAGTAGCCAGTTATGACTGACTCTTACTTACTTTACTGTGCAACATGTCTACTTCTCTGATTACTAGTGCAAAATTCAATTTTATTTTGACTGGTCAGCTTGGATAGCTGGCATGGCCTGTTATATTTAGACCTTATGTTGCCCATTAAAAAATATTGTTGAATCTTTATATATTTAGGTAAATATAAAATTCTTTGAAGTGCAGTGTTTGTAGGACACACAGAATAGATAAAATTGAAACTACTTATTGTGAGTAATCCTTAGAAATGCAAGCCTTTGTATAAGAGACAAAAAAAAAGAGCAAAGAAATACTGATGTTTCATATAAATCAGTTCTGTTCCTTCTTTTTCTTATTCCCTTCTCCTTATAATCCCATCTTTACTTTGACCAAATTGTTTTAGATGCCTTAATTTAAATATATCAAAGGTAAAGATGTTCTATCATGTTAATGATACTCCTGCTGCTCCTTGATTTCTAACAATTATTGTCCCCTGAAACATACCTATAATGAAAGCCTCACAGAACTCTTCAAGCTACCATAAATGTTAGACTATCTTAAGTAGACTAATAGCCTGAAATGTATTTCATGATACTTCCTATACTAATTGTTATGCTGTAATTCTTTAGAGATTCATAACATGTGTCACATACATCTTTTTTCTTCAGTAGTCTTCTTTGAAGTCTGTGAATATCTTCATTGACATGAGAATAGCACCCTTATTTGGATGACAGGGGAAAAAGTCACAAGGCTATGTTTTTCAGAGGTTAAAAATTCAAATGAAAACTGAAATGAGTTGCTAATATGTGTCCAAATATAAAAATGTTTTTCACATATGTGAACCACATCCAGATAAGCAAATGATTATTTTTAATTTTTATTCAGATATTTATGATCATAGATATAATTCTTATATATAGCTGACCCTTCTATTTTCCTGTTATGCAGACACTAAGTAAACAGCAACTTATTCAAAAACTATTTGAGAAGATATAGTGCCCAGGCTAGAGTATCAATCTAACTCTATCCATAATACTTTTTCAGTCAAATAAGCTTATGTCAAAATCTCTATGTATACACAGATATTCTCTTTTTTTTATTTGCTGTTTTAAATTTAACATTTAAATAGTTACTATAACAAAATATTCTATGTATAGATTCAAAAAAATTATGTATTCTAATTTTTGAGCCCTCCATTATCAGAAAATTATGCAGTAAGACTTTACATTAGTTAAGAGTATTAAAATGGAAACAATTGTAAGCATAGGATTTTTACTATTATTCTGAATTTAGTAAACACCAAATAAAATGGACATTGCCACATGCATAGTGTAACAGAAAAAAGGCATAGAAAACTGTGGGTCTATGATTATGTAAGGTTGCTTTTCTTTTAAAATATACAATAAATTTAAAATGTAAAAGATCAAAGTCATCATGCTTGTGATTTTTTCTTGTCCTTTCTATTCTTTTATCTTTGCATTTAAAAAAATTGTTACCCTTTATCTTCCTTTTTAGTTACTTATTCCTTCTGCTACTCTCTATCCTCCTACTTTACACTCCCAAATGAAAAGAAAACCAAAGCCTTTGCAACATAAATTCATAGTCAAACAAAACAAGTTCCCATACTGGATATGTCTGAAAACATGTCTTATTCTATATCTTTAGTTCACCACCTGTCAGTCACCTGATATTTTATCATGAGCCCTCTGGAATCCATGTTGATCACTGTTTTTTTCAGACTTCTTAAGCCTTTCAAATTATTTTTCTTTATTATTTCATTATTGCCAAAAGTATCTTCTTGGTTCTGCCCACTTCACTTTGCATTTGTCTCATCAGCTTTCTCAGAAATTGTCCCTTTCATCATCATTTAGGATGGTATCACATGCCATAATTTGTTTAGCCATTTCTCAACAAGTCTCGTCCCTCAGTTTCCATTTCTTTTTGATAGTAACAACAACAAAAAAGCTATTATAAATGTTTTTGTACTTTTGGGTCCTTTTCTTCCTTTACTCTCTCTGCAGTTTAAGTAGGAGTACTATTTTTAGGAAAGAAAAGGTTTTCAAGCCTTTGAAAATATTGATGTTAATTGTATATGCATGTTTATTTTCTCTCCACTAAGTAGATCATAAAATCTAAGCTTTCAAAAGGAACACTGACCTAAGAGACCACCAGACCCAACGTATATATGAGTAAGAATTTCTTCTACAGAATTCCTAATAAGTACTCAAGTAGCTTCTGCATAAAGATCTTTAATGAGGTGGAAACAACTACCACTGTAGGTAGTTCACTCTTCATTTTGGATAGCTCTAAAATTTGTTAAATGTTTTTTTCCCCCCTGTTAATCCTAAATCTGCTTGTTTACTCCTTTGGTTTGTTCCTTCAAGTTTTGTTCTCTGGGGTCTTATAAAACAAATCCCTCTTCCATGTGATGGCTTTCTAAGTACTTGAAGATGGCTGTTACTTCACTTCCTAAATCTTTTCCTATTTTATATTCCCTGGTCCTTCAGCCAATCCTCATATAGCATGAACCCTTCTAAAAGGTCTCCTAACCAGAGTACAGCCATTTAATTATGACTCATTTGGTTCCAATGCAGCCTAAGATGACATTACCTTTATTGGCTGTCACATTCAGCCCTTAGTCTAGTAATCAATCAATCGATATACATTTATTAAGCTCTTACTGTATTCTAAGCATGGTAAAACACCAAGATCTTTTTGAGATGAACTATCTATCAAACATATCCAAGTTAGGAATGGAAATGTAAAATAGCACAAGGCCAAACATGGATCCCTGAGGCATTCTATTAGAAACTTCCTAAGTTACCTCTGAACCATCTTTTAATATTCTTTGGGCCCAACCATTCAGTTAATTCTGCATCTATATAACTATATTTGACTAGATGCTATCTTTGCATCACATCTGATGCAAGAATAGCATGAGACACTTAAAATAGTTGCTTAAAATCTAGGTAACAATAAAATTTCTTGGTGCAGGGGACATATAACACTTTCTCTCTCCTAGAGGGGCATATTCGACTTGTTCTTATCATTCAACTCACTGGATTCGATCCTAGGATAATCTGGCAACTAAAGAGAAGGATCAGGTTTTTTTTCCCTTGTGTTCTTTGGCCTTTAGACCCTTTTCAATCTTCACCATGACAGCAGAGGGAGAAACTTCCTAAAGTTTTCTGCATCATCCTAAATTTTTCATCACTTAGCATTTTTGTGTTTGTGTTTGGCTAGGGTGCAGACCTATACCTATACTAGTTATACAAACTTAATCTGCAGCCTTCCCTCTGATCTGCCAGTCTCTTTTCAGTCATATCCAACTCTTCCTGACTCCATTTTGGAATTTTCTTGACAATGGTTTTGCAGTTTCCTTCTCTAGCTCATTTTACAGATGAGAAAACTGAGGCAAATAGGATTAACTGACTTGTACCCAGGTCACAAAGGTAGTGTCTAAGTTTGGATTTGAATTCAGGTCCTTCTGACTCCAGGGCTGGCACTCAATCCTATTATCTGGCAATCTAGTAACAATGAAAAACAAATAACAGGACCCAAAGCTAGAATAATCTGTTCTTAATTAAGTTCCATTGGTTCTTTCTGATTGTGGTTTCCTTTTCTAGATAGTCACCAACAAATCCCTTGTAGGATTTTTCCTGGAGGCAATGTCAAGCTCACTGGTCTATACAGAGCTGAATACTTCATTCTTTCCTTTTGGAAAAATCAAGATCTTTTTTCCTTCTAGAGCCCTTTAGCAGCTGTCCCTTTCTCTATAGACTTTGCTTTTTCTATTTTATAATTTTTTACCAGATTACATATTGATACAGTATTTAATAACTGTTTTCTGATATTTTGTAATCAATGTTCTCTCCTTTATTCCTGCCTCTACCCCCTCCTCAAGTTAGCAGGCAATAAGATATAGGTTGTACCTGTGCAATCATGCAGTGCATAGTTCCATGTTCTTCATTCATAATGAGACTAGGGAAAATTTCATGCAGTAAGTAAAGTGAAGAATGATATGCTTCAATCTGCATGTGGACCTTATCAGTTCTTCTTTTCCATTCTCATTATTAGACTTTCAAAGATTATTAGCTCAGCTTAGTCATTTGTTTGTTTTCATTCCCCCCAATAAACTGGTATATCATTTGCTCAGATCTGATTCTTTTAAATTCATCAGCACAACTCGTTATTCTATTATTCCCTTCCATACTTACTTTGTAGGTATTGGCTTCTTTATTATTCTGAGCTTTTCAAGCTTAAGAACAATCCTTAGCAGGAAAAATAGCAAAAAAAAAAAAAAAAAAATGAGAGGTGAATTGTTCCACCCTTTTTCTGTGGCCTTCCCATCATTCCAAAAGAATAATCTGGTCCATTCTTTTATCACCTTTTCTCTACAATTAACCTAACTTCACTCCCTAACCTTTGTTTTCTTTAGTCATCCTGATCAGCCTGCCTTCATTTCAAGTTCTTGTGCCATGTTTCTATATTTATTCTGTTACCCTTCCTTGCTGCCATCAAATTATCAGTATTTCTACTTAGCCACAATTATGTACCTGCCAATTGATGTAACTCTGTATTTGGAAGTAATGATTATCATAAGGATAGCTGACATTTATATAGCCCAATAAGATTTACAAAGTGCTATATAATTATGATAGATATGTACAATCAATATTATTATAAGCATTGTAGAGATAAAGAAAATGAAATTTGCAGTGTTGAAGGGACATGACCATGGCCACTCACTTATTAAATTCTAGAGGAAAGAGTTGGACTCAGTTCTCTTTTAACTCTGAGACTAGTAAAATAAAAATTTTACCAGCCTTGCATGTATCTTGAAAAAATTTTAATATTTCAGATTTTTCACTGATTCGGTTGTTTCTTTGTCCCTGTTTCCAAGTTTAGTCTAAACAATTGAAGTTTTGATTTTATGTGTATTTATATATGCATGTTTATTGGTAATTTTTATGTAATTTAAGTAGTGTGGTGACTTACATTATAGATGTCTGCAAAAGTACATGATAAGATGAGGTTATATCCTTAGGGGATATTCTTAGTCGGTTAAGATAGTTAAGATACTTTAAAGCTATTTGAAATTGCCTACAATTAAGAAAATAATTTTCTTTCTTACATACATATAACACATATATAATGTTCATAACAGGAAAAGGAAAAACTAGAGTAATATAGTCTAAATTTTTTAGACTTTGCTTTTTTTTTTTATCAAGAGGTCAAAAATTAAATGACACTAGGAAAAGAATGGCCTATGTTATTAGATGAAACTTATTTGTTTCTAAGAGTTTTTTAGTATGGCGGCATGATTCTTTACACTAAGCATAATAGAAAATAAATTTAGGGAATTGCTTATCTTGTGCAGGATACATAACAGGATTTTGATTTACTTTCTGCCTCTACAGGTTCATAGAACACTCAATAAATCAAGGAATTTTAAAGAATTTAGTATCTATAAATTTTATAAATTGTTTCCTATGCCTGGAACATATGCACCCCTACCCAATTCTTCATCTGTTGCATTTTTACACATCCTTTAAAGCTCAGCTCAATGCTTTCTCTTCCCTGGAATCTCTCCAGAATCCTTTATTCAATATCAACTTTTCTTCTGAGACCTTACATAGCGCTGTGTTTTGTAAATCTCCTTATCATAAAATGTTATATATTATACATAGCAGAGTTTAATTCTAATCCTGTTACTAGACTGTAAGCTCTGTGAGGACAGAGATCAAAACCTATCTAAATTTCACATTTCTCCATCATTAATATAGCATGAAAAAAATACAGCATGAAATAGGTATACTGAGTAAATGAATAAATGGATCTTTATGTTTTTTGATATACAGAGATAATGAAGCCATGTAGTTTTAAACTTAAGCTGTCCCAACAGAAAGAATTTATCTTATGACACATGTTAAAACCAGTGGAAATGCACATCGGATATAGGGGTGGCAGGGGCTATGTTTGGGGGTGAAGGGGAAAGTAAGAACACGAATCATGTAAGGATGGAAAATTTTTCTAAAAAATAAAAAAAAGAAAAGTTATCTTAGATTTCCTGAATTATTCTGACAGTCTCAATAATTTCACTCATTCTTTTAAATCTTTCATTATAGCTATTGGAAAATGCACAGATATACCAGTCCCAGAATTGCTGATCATGTACTTATCATTTTCATTTTAGTTTTTGGTTCTTTTTTTTTTAATTGACTAAAGATTTATCTGACTCAGTTTTTGGCTTCCCAGTCAGCCATTTGGAGTTTCATGGAATTTAGTACATGATTCATATAGTTCTTTTCAACAAAATTTTTATATATATATACTAATAAGATTTATTTGGCTAATTGATCTATCAAGCCAGAGGCTAAGAAAAGGATTCATTCATTTACTGCTATGAAAATATGAATGTCAAAAATGATGGTTATGGGAGCAGTCATACCACAGTAGATCAAGTAACAGGTCTTGAATTGGGAGGCCCTGAGTTCAAATCTCAATTCAGGCTTTAATAGTTATATGACCCTGGGCAAGTCACTTAACCCCATTTGTCTAGCCCTAGCTTTTTGTCTTAGAGTTGCTACTAAGAAAGAATGTAAATAAAAGTGTTTTAATGGTGATGTTTGTTCTTTTTCTTTATTATAATTATTATTTGAAGTTTATTTTCACACAAAATATATTATTGATTAGAGTTTTCCCTTTTCCTTCTGTGCATTACATAGTAAAATTTTGTAAATGTTTTCATATAACACACTATAAAACAACTTAAATGTATTACCATCCACTTCTTATGTATTCAGTGTTAATAGGAACACTGAAGCTTTTCAGGCTTGTTAGGAAGTGGGGGGAGGGAGGATCTAAGTCTGATTTGATTAACGAATTTCAGTAATTGGGTTACAGTAAGTAGGTCAGTTAAATGAGGAAATCTGAGCAGATACTCAGCTAGTGAAGTGGTCAGAGTAGGTGAGATGGAGAGTATGTGTAATAAGTGTGATTTTAACAAAACTATTACTTTTTTATTAAATGGTAATCCAATTCAAGAAATCTAATCATGCAATATTTGTCAATTTCTAGTCATTTTCAAAAATACATCTTCGAAGAAATTTCAGTTCCAAACTAGTTATAAAGTTTCTTAAGACATAATTAGTTCTTGTGAAATGAGACTTTAATGAAAATTTTTGTGTTTTCTGTAGCGTACTTACATAATTTTAATCATCATTTTTGTAATTATGTCCAACTGGAAGATTTACATTTTCTACTTTATTCCTTTTAGTAGGTATGTGAAATTCTCTACTATTATATATGTAAATTTGAAGAATAAGTAGAATGATTCCAAGAATAATTTCATACATAGTCTATCTATTTTGTGAATAATTTTCCATATGTCAGAAGGCGTCAGTTCTTCCTTTTATATTTTTGGTAATAATTAGAAAAAAATAATTATAATAATAAAAATAATCATTGTGATATAAAGGTATATCAGGAAGGATTCTCAAAACTTTTATTTATCTGCATAACTACAAATCCTAATGGTAACTATTTCTTATGTCGATATATAATCATCATTTTATCCATTTTTTTGTAGACGAACAGAATACTAGGAAGTTAAGGTGACTTGTTCTGCAGTAACGGTCAATAATAACATTAACTCTTCATTCTAATCTCTAAACAGCAATACAAGCTGACATTTACATAGTGTTTTAATATTTACAAAGTACTTGCACATTTCCTCATTTGTTCCCAATAGCATGTGATGTACATAGGGAGAGAATTACTTCCATTTTACAGATTATAAAATTGATGCTCATTGAAGGTTAAATAGCTTGCTAGGGTCAAACATCCATTAAATTTCAGAAGGATCTGAACCTCGACTCAAAGACCTACACTTTTACCACCATTCTACACTACTTCTGGATAGTACCTTTTTCTGGCATATTTAAATTCTAGTTTCTTCCCTCCCTTCAAGCAAAATTGTGCAGAGGAACCTCCTGTGTATTATGAGAAAATTTTATATATCCTAGCTCAGTGATGGGCAAACTTTTTTAAAGAGGGGGCCAAAGGAAAGGAAATGTTTATCTGTCAGTCTGTTTCTAAGGCAACTCTTTTGAAGTTTCATTGTATCCTACTCATTGTATTCATCAGATTAGGAATAATGTCTCACTGCTGGATAGAACATTTCAGGGGGCTGCATCTGGCCCGCGAGCCATAGTTTGCCCATCACTGTCCTAGATAATTCACTCCTTTTGTCATTCTCCAAACTCTTGCATATATCAGTTAAGGTACTTGTCTATGCATTACTGTCCTTAGTATTGACTTTTAAATGTGATATTTCTAAACTTATAGATGAAGGGAAGGAACTATTATTCCTTACATGTGAATGATTGTATAAGTTAACCACACTTGGTGATCTCAGAAATGATTTGACCCCATATAAATGTATTGATATTAGCCTAAGGCTAAGGTTCCTCAAATTTAATTTCTCTCATCATGATGATTTTTCCTTTTTGCAGGCCAAGTTTTGAAAAACCGTGGTCTGTTCCATCTACCTAAATTTTGTAGTTAAGCCTGTTATTCATTAAGATGGGTGTTGAAAGGAACATTATGTTATTCTTGACAAGAAATTTGAATACATCCTACAACACTCATCACAAGGTACTATAGAAGTTCCCTTTGAAGACTACTGGTATTTTAAAGACAACTCATTCTAGTTTTGAAAAACCCTAATTAATTGACATAATTTACATATAGAAAAGCTGAAGAACAGAGAGCAAAGATCATGGATTGGAAGAACATAAATAAAATAATAGTAGGGAATCATCTTAAGTACATAAAAGTATTTAAAGACTGAATTCAAATTTGCAAGAATTTCCTTTTGCATTTTTTACAACTTGACAAGGCAGATTTTATAACTTTAAACTCCTCTTAAATTAAAACCTTTTTCAGAAGCTAACACATAATCTTCTTTTGAACCAAACAGATATAAAAGTGAGGAAAAAGGCCATTTAAAAAAATACACTGACATTTCCCAATGTCTCTTGATACAAACTGGTTATGTGTTGGTGCAATGAAAAAGATATAAATCAAAGAATCCGCAAAGGAAAGCTTTTGCATCAAAAGTTGGACTCGCATCAATGAATCTCCAAAAAGAAAAATTGGATATATATCAGAAATTCAGTAGAGGACTAGATAGCAGACAAGTCTTTAGAGGAGAATGTGTCAGACAACTTGCCTTAGGAAATGGATTGGAAAGATGTAGAAGAGAAGTTGAACCTTAGGGGATGATGACTGTACAATGATAATATAAAATAAAAACATGCACTGATTAATGGTAAACTTGAGTCATAATTCATCAAAACATTTAAGGAAAGATATTTCATTATAGGATTTTAAAAAATAACAAATATTTTAAACAAAGATTATTTTATGTTGAGTACTTTGAAAAAATGAATTACCCCTTAAAATCTAGGTTATGTGTGACTTTTTAAAACTTCATTACTATGTAGTTATTAAACAGCCTAAATGTGCATTTTAAGTATGCTTCACTTTGACATTAAGTAATATAGTATTGAATGGACTGTATAGTAAGTTTCAATGTATTTTTAAAAATGAACTTGTTTTTGAAAGAATGATCATATTTATCCTTGACTACTTACAAATAGCATTCTGATTTATTTGCTGTTCTGTTTTGCCACTATGTATTTGTGTTTTGAGAAAAGCACCATATAAATGTGAGTACTATTACATAGTTACATTTCATACTAGACTTTTTTTTAATCTAGTAGAAAAGTCCACTTAGTCATCTTCCTTACTAGACTGTTTTTGAAAAAGGGTCAGAGTTCATATTGTTCTTTGTACCTCTTACCACAACTATTACTATTCTTTAAAAAGAGTAGGTGCTTGATAAATATTGCCTGACATATTCATACTTACCTTTTTACCCATTTGAAAGCCTAACCAAAACCTTTTATATGAAACTATTCCAGATGTCTTCATTCAACAAATTCCACTCTGTATTGCACTGTTTTGAAATTCTCTAATTCTCTTATAATATGGAATATTATGCTAACATGATTTCTTTTAGACCTGTAGTTGAAATTTGGTATCTCTACACCAAAGTCAATTATAGTGCCTTATATATAGTGGGTCCATAATAAATATTTGTTAAGCTGAATTGAATAAATGAAATAGTCCATAAATACTTAAATAGTATGGCATGAGATTGATTTTATGATTTTTTTCATTCAAATATAAAACAGCTTTTGTGAAAAGATTATATGATATCCTAGGATCATAAATCTAGTGCTACAATGGAAAAGAGTACTCTAGTGGTTTTGAATATGAATCTCATCTCCACTCATTACTACCAACATAGAATAATGGCCTTAGGCATGTCACTTATTCTCTGTTGGCCTCAGGTTCCCATCAGTAAAACTAGTATTACTGATGATATAATCTCTGCAAAAAAGAACCTCAGAGACTATCTCATCAGACACCTTCATTTTGCAGATGAGGAGAGTGAAAGAGATGAGATGGTTGAATTATTTGCACATAGTCACAAAGGGAGGGGGTGTCAGAGGCATAAGGTTGGGGGAAAAAAAAAGGAAGAATGTATGAAAACTTGTATATTTAGAACTCAATAACCCCATTCTACCCCCAACTTGCTCTAGGCATCCACTAGAGTGAATACAAGCAGACTTCGAAAGGTTATTCTTCAAGATCCTAAAGCAGAAATCTTACTATTATCTTAGTTCAAAAGAAGAGATTATTTCAGAGATCTGTCCTGAATCCTCCCTCCCATTAAGGTAGAGGAAGGCACTAATTCTGCTCAGCAGCACAAAGGAAAGTGAGAACAATTAGAGGGAAAGCTGGGCAAATTATATAGGTAATGTGTAGTATCATACAGAGGAAACTACCAGAAAAGAGTTTCCATGCTTCAAGGAAACGAGTCCATAAACCCAAATGGACCAGTATTCTCCTTTCAAAATTTGTGAGCAAGGCATCAGAGACTCATATTTCCAACATGAAGAGACCAAATATGGCCAATATCAAGGGTCTGGGGAGAAATGGAAGGGAATGAGACAAAGAATGAATAGGGAAATTAGAAATAAGTGACTAGAAATACAAGAGAAAGACTGATGACCTGGGTAGGGAAAGTTAGAAAAATCACAAGCTAATTGTGTGAGATAAAAATGATGACGAGTGACCCACTCAAATAAACAAAACTTGGAATCAGAAGGTAGGAGTAAAAGGAGGCACTTGTTTATTACCTTCATGAAAAAGAGCACTTAATGATGGGCTAAGAAGTGCCAACTGACTAGGCAGCAAACAGGCAATATATACAAGTTCCCAACACAAGGCTCCTCCCCCTCCCAAGTCAGGCCCTACACCAGGTCTTGACCTACAATCCAAAACATCTGTGTTTCCAACCCAGTTCAGGTGAGGTAAGGGAAGCAACCAAGTTGTTTATTGCCCTTTCTGTCTTTCATCAATCTCTCTCCCAACCTTGTCCCAGAGCCCTCAATCAAATAAAAATCATAAGTCCTCAATAAAAGGTAACAAACTTGTCTTTTAAGTTGAATACTTGTAATGAGAATGGCACACCCCCAATTAAGCCTCACACACTAATGAACTTACAAAGGAATTCATAAAACTGAAGTAAAAACAAGTGAGATTTAAAGAGAAGCTACATCATGCATAAAAAATATACTTTGAAGGAATATGAGCAAAAATGCCCTTATCAAAAAGAATTCTTTAAATTTTTGAACAATAGCAGGAACCTCTATAATGGTTCAGAAAATAAATAAAACTTTTAAAAATTAGGAATTACATGTCATCGGACGTAAGAACCCTTAATGGAGAACACACAAATAGTGTATAGATCCTGGTAGGCAAAGACATGGAATGGGTGCACAGCCAGCACTCCAGGAGCTGCTCTGTTTCCCCTTTTCCAAGTCCCCAATGATTTTTTTTTGCATGCTCTACTTCTCTGTCCAGCCACCCAAAGCAAGGACTTTCTCCCTCAACTCTCTTCAGTAATCTAGGGGCTCATAGACAGCTTGAATTTGCCCTCTGGGCACTTGAACAACTGGGAAAAGATTCCACAACCCTGCTATAGAATATAGAAGACATGAGGATACAATGAATAGTCTCTCCAAAGAAATAGAAACCTAGAAAAAGAGAACAGTAGATTTAGTGCTCAAAAAGACAGAAGTAGAAGAACATTTGGGCAAAAGATTTAGAAGGGAACAGTTTAAAAGTAGCTAAGCAAAACTATTTAGACAAAAATAACGATATTGAAAATTGGGAAAAGGAGCACCATTTCATATAGAAGTTTAAACTCTGTAAACAATTCAACAATAAAGAGTTAAGTAATGCTTAGAAAACACTTCATCCAGCAAATATTTTATCTTGCCTAATGAGGAGCTATGACAGCCATAAAATTAGTTGTGGAAAAATATTGGGGAAGCTTTATGAAAGTAAATCAGCTAGAAATGATAGGAGGAGAAAAAAGTTCATAGAGGGGTACAAATAAGATCTAATGAAATCAGATTACCCCACATTTATTTGAGAATGATCATAGAAGTATAAAAAATAGAAGCATAATAAATAATTGAAAATATAAAGAATATGTCAGAATATCTAGAACAATTTTCTCAATGGTAGGGAAGCTACAGTATTTGGGCTCTTCATAACATACTGTGCTACATGAGGAAAAGTTTTCTTCACACTTAGTCACTTAATAAATGCTTATTAATAATTTAAAATGTTAATTATTAACTAAGCTAATTAACAATCATTAATACTTATTGTATTAAAGCAGCAATGGCACTAAAGAAAAAGGAAAGAGCAGTTGAATCAGATATGTTCAGAAGGCACTGGACTATATGAACTGGAAAAAATACAGGTTCATGTTGGAAGGCACTGAGAAATAAATTATCAAATAATCTGAGAAAAAATGTTCAAAGTTAGCAAAACCATTAAGAGAAAATGATTCATTATTTAGTGAAGGCAATAGCTGTAATATAGGTGGTTATCCTGGATGCTGTATTGGCCACCAAATATGTCACTAATCATAGAAGACCATACCCCCTTAAAATTTTTGGTATACTATGAAGTATTTTTGGTAGCACCTGGGCAAAAGTCCCATTAGACTGATATGGCTGGGTTGCAGTCTGTATCATTAAAGAGTAGAATACCTTCATCAATGAGACCATAGATTTGTTGATGCATTCAAGAAATAACCCTGAAACCCAATTATTTCTTGATCACCTGAGTGCTATAATCATTGGAACCCAGAGCCTTAAGCTTCCCTAGTACTTAAAAGGAGAATGAGATCAAGAACAGGCTGTGTGAAATCCTTGTACTCACTTAGGAGTGTATAGAAAAGATTCAAAACCAAGATAATGAAGACAGAAGTAAAGTGAAGCATCCAGTGATTTCCAGTAGAAGCATCTGGTGGTGCTCTGAGTAGAGCACTGGGCCAAGAGAGGAAAACTTGAATTCAGATGCACCCTCAGACACTTGATTTTGTGACCTAGAAAAATCACTTAACCTCTGTTTTCCTGTTTCCTCAATTAAAAACAGGGATAATAATAACAGTTACCTCATGGGATAGTTATAAGGATCAAATGAGGAAATATTTATAAATGTATTTAGCATAGTGTCTAGTACAAAGGAAGTACTATATCAGTGCTTATTCCTTTCCTTCTTCCCATTCTCTTCCTTTTCCTCAGTAATAGTGAGAGAAAGTTATGGTTAAAAAGAGCTTTCAGAGCAAGTGCCATCAGTGATGGGAAGTAGTTTTCATTTAAGAAGTATTAATAGCAAGAGAAAGGGTAAAGTTAAAAGGACAATCAGTTTTAGAAAGGGTTCAAGAAGTCCATCCACATCCACAGTGGTGCTGAATTCTAGCAAAAGTAGGTAGTTACCAATGTCTATGATGGCAGGTGTAGTTGGACAGCAGTGGGCATTTACATATATAACCCACTCATAAATAGACTTTTGTTTGGTTAGTTGGTAATATGATATTTACCATTATGCATTTAGAAAGTATTCATTGAATAGCTATTATATTCATAATATTGTGCCATTAAATGTGTAAGAAGTTTTTGGAAGTCAGCTTACTTTCTAAAAATTAAGTAAATTTTTTTAAAAAATCATATAAAATGGCAGGGTTGGAGGAGACAGGTTGAAAACTAATCTGAAATGGTTTTGAAAAAACAATAGCAACTGAGTTTCATAATATTATTTTCAAGACTTTCCATGCATTATTTAATAATCCCCAAAGGCAGTGTGGTATAGTTGAAGGATATCTGAATTGGAGATAAAAATCTAGATCACTCTCCAAGTTATATATAGTCAGTAGCTAGTAAATGTTTATTAATCACCTACAGTGCATCAGGCACTGTGCTGACCTCTAGCGACTTTTGCTTTAAAGGAACTTACTTCTAATGGGGGGAGATAACACATAAAAAGAAGCTGAAAAGGGGGAGGGGGAAAGAGTACTTAGCTCAGGCACAAGATGAAATCTTGCAACTAAGGTGGGAAAATACAAGAGAAGGTGTCATATTCAGTTACTTTAGTCTTGCAGTATGATGTGTTTCTGGAGATCTATGAGGTCAGTCACATGGGAAATGATGAGTTCCATGAGTGCCCTCCTTAAAAGTTGAAGGATCATCTAGGACCTCTCCAATGTCCAAACTCCATCCTCTCCAAATAGGAGGGTTTTCCTGAGAGGGTCCAGGTTCATGAAGTGCTGAGGAAATGTGAATTTCAGAACTGATTTCATATTGCAGAATGATTAGATTCTTAAGATCATAAGATCCAGGATGTCAACCTGGTGGGAAATGTAACTTAATATGCTTCTTTGCATCATTCTTTGCCTAAGTTTTCTTATTTGTAAAACTAAGAATAGTTTGACCCCCACCTAGTTTTCTTAAGGATATGAAAAAGAAATTATATAATGTCTACAAAAACATGTTGAAAAGCATAAAGCATTACATATAAGCATAATTGGCATTATTAACTAATTTTACAAAGGCTAATTAGTCATAGTCCTTAGGGAACTTATTTTAAGGATTAGTGTAGACATATTGTTTTTATGTAAATTTCCTTATAGTTCTGAAGTAGTTGAAATAATAATTATCCCTGAAATCTTACTACTAATTTTCATATTGATCCTTTATTTTATACTTGGTACAAAAGTAGACTTCATGAAAAATTAAATTCTAATTAAGAATATGAAGTAATGCAATTTCACTGTTTAAAGATGTGTATAGGTATAGATTATTAGCTAAAATAGTCTACCTACTGACTCAAAATAGATACATAATCAGTAATAAAATAGGTGTCTCCTACCTGAAAAGAAATTTAGGTCTAATAAGAGTTGCCTTAGCAATTTTTTTCTCCTGCAGAAGTTTATAATTTTAAGATATTATATTTATTTTATTTAATTTACTTGAAAATTCATCTATCTAGTGTCATGAAAATAGATCACTGAAAACTTATGAAGGAAATTTTTAATTGTTTTATTTAATTCTATCAACATTTTTATTTTTTTCTTTTGTGACAAGTGTCAATAGTACGTGTTCTTAACCATTCTGGGTCATGGGCCCCTTTGGTAATCTGGTGAGTTCTATGGTCTACAATTTAAAAATGATATTCTTAAATACATAAAATAAAAAACATTGCCTTACAAAGGATATTACAGTAAAGTGTTTTAGGGAAACGTTTATGGTTCCCCATATAAGAAAACCCGGTCTATGGAAATACTATATAAAGTAAATCAACTATGTTCAAAACAAGTCAACTTCATTATTGAAATGTAGGATTGATTTTTCTTATATGATCACCACCATTTAAATGCATGGTAATGATAGACAATATTTATGGAAACTTTGTGAATTTTTAAAAAGGATGTTTTTCTCTTGTATTTGAGTTTGTTTTTATTCTTCTTTTAAAAAGAAAATTTTGACCATATAGGTAGATATAATTAGAAATATTAGACAACATAGACAAATTAGACGATATAGGTAAAGAGAAGTATTCGGCAAACACATTATTATATTGGTAGATTTTTTTGTTATAAATTACATAGGTGATGCTTATAGAATTTTTTAAACCTTAACATATTGTTCCATTCTATAGGCCTTGTTGAGACTCAAGTAATGAGTGTGTCATATATTATTTGATATCTTCTTTAAACTATTTAACCATATAATGATAAAATTAAGATTTCATATTCTTCTAATGGTGAGAGAGGGTCACTGTTCTCTATCACTGTCACTGCCACCCACCTTTTTTGTGCCTTGCTTCCATACCACTCCTCATTTCTTTACTGTCATCTGTGGTCGTCTCTAGCAATTTCTAAGAGGTTCTTCTTTTTAGAGAATGGCTTTATTCCTTTAGATCTACTTAAGGTGTTCTCCCTCTAGCCTTGATGTTTGGCATATGGTAGGCACTTAACAAATGATCTCTTTTGCCTCCAAAGAACATTACTCATAACAGATTAAGTACCCTTCAATACAGTTTTTGACAAGGAAAAAGCAACTCCTTTAAAGATTGCTCTTATTGCATTCTAATTTGGTGTTGGTAATGTGAAATGTTAACATGGTTCAATTTTTACAGTTATTTCCATGGCTATGGAAGCATAGAGTAGTCTTGGATGTGTATTTTGGATTTGTCTTCAAGTTTCAAAATGTTTCATTTCTGAACACCACTGTACCAGCTGTTGTGGACCTCATAATGAATGAGTATTGGACTTCACCAAAGGATTCTGGCAGGAGCTATTCTCTTAGTTATAATTTCAGTGAACAGACAAGTGATAGTGATGGGTCCTACTGCCAAGGGACTTAGTTTTTGTCTCCCAGTTTTAATGAGATAGTTAAAATTGTTAAGGTGATTGTGTGAAAGCAGAGCTTGTTAGCTAGTTACCATCTAAATAAGGATTATTGAAATTTGTCCTTGACTTCTAAAAAGGCATTTGATAACCTGATGCCCCACCCCCAACACTGGAACTTTCCCAAAAATAATGACTATTTAAAATTTTCTTGTCATCTGAGAGTTGTCCATTTTGCCTGAATATTTCATGTCTGTTGGGAAGTGAAGCAGTTTGGATGGGAAAAAAAAAAAGGATTGGGGATTGTCTGAAAGAGTCTATACTGTGTTGTAGAGATTCAAAAAGGTGCTGAGATTTCCCTGGAAACCAAAGTAACCTTCTTTATATTAACCTACAGAGATTAGTGAAATTTATAATAGCTTTTATATGACATATTTTACCTAACAACTTCCCTCTCTTTCACAGGTATCCATTCAAGCACATTTTTCTGGTTAACAAATCAAAATCTCAAAGATATATACATATGTATATACATTCATATACATATCCTAAGCAGTAGTTTTCCTTTATATTTAACAAGTTAGTTTTCCCAAGTGCCCCACTGGGGAAAAAGTATAGGGGCAGCTTAGTATAATGGATACTGTGCTGGAGGCTAGGCCACTTGGGATAAAATCTCAACTCTTTCACTTCATTGGCTTTTTCACCCTGGCTAAGTCACTTAACTTCTTTCTTTAGCTGACAACTTCCTAGGATTTAGCTCCCAAGTGATAGACTCTATATCAGTCTACATTGAGTCCCCCACCCTAATGAAATGAATGGAGTCTTCAGAATTTGAATACAGCATGCCTTAGTCATCTTAAAAATTTATTTTCTAATTGCAGCTTTCTAGAACATATTTCAGGGCTGATCTGACCAAATCCCAAGGAATCTTAATTTTTATGTAAGCAGTTTTTCCTGGTGTCTAGCCTAAAACTAGTTCTGGAATGGCATTATATCTCTTGTTTCTATTTTGAACATCTATTGAATCACTTTATAAAAGCTAATCAAAAAGATTTCAAATTGTGGCCATATTTTTTTCCTTAATTAAACTGTAATTTTTTAACTTAATTTTTTACCACCAATTATATTGGTTGTTGCTATTAAAGACTGAAGGTAAATAACACCAATCAACAGTAGAGGGTAAACAATAGGCATCATGACTATAAAAAAGTACATATAAAATGAGCATCTTATGGGGTTTGGGGGAAGCCATAGCATTAGCTAAATATTCAATGCATTCCACTGTAAATTAGAACATTCACTTATATATTAAATTAGAAAAATATCTGTTTTGGAGTATGAAACAAAGGCCAAAAGATAAAGGAAATATGTTGCTAGAACCTCCAAGCAATAAAATTGTAAAAAAAATAAAGTTTTCAATTATTGCAGAAATAGAAAATATCCACAAAATTATGAAAAAGAAACTAGATCATATGAACCAAGGTAGAGCAGTACCCCTAAATTGCAGCACAATTTTTTTTTCATTTAGAATATTTAGTATTAGGGGTAATACCTAATGAGCTGGATAGCTAAGAGCTTTGAGAGCCAGGCCTAGAGACTTTCAAATTTAGCCTCAGATACTTTCTAGCTATGTGACCGAGGGCAAGTCACTTAACCCCCATTGCCTAGCCCTTATCACTCTTCTGCTTTGGAACCAATACATAATATTCATTCTAAGGTGGAAGAGTTTAAAAAAAAATATTATGTTAATAGTTGGAAATAGTTACTATTTTTTTAAATTTTATTTTCACTTCTCAATTTTTTCGCTTCCTTCATATTCTCCCCCTTCCACTGAGAAGGGAAGAAATACAGTAGTCTTTATATGTATAAATACATGCAACACATTTGGAAATAGTTATTATTGTGAATGTGAAGATTATGCTTTCTAGTTTGTAATTGAAAGAACCCAGAAGTTTTATTTCAATAAATCATGTTTTTAAGTAAAATTTTCCTTTGTTCCTTATAACCTCATTTATAAACAATAATGAAAAATATCTGAATTATTTCACCCTCAATTCTGAAAAATTAGATTATTTCAAGTAGTATGTAAAGTCAACAAATCACATTTTCATTCTTTTTGTATTCTTTAATCTTCACCCCATAACACCATTAATAGCTTTATTTTTTAACGAATATTATATTCCTTGTATTTGTAAAAATAGAGAAAATTTAAGAGAAAAAGATGATATAATTCCAAAATATCTTGAATTGTTGAAGTAGTAAATATTAGTTAGACTTATTTGATAAGCATATCTAATAAATATTACAAAGATTGTTGTATCACATCTCTTGGAAGGCAGACAAGGGAATATGAAATAGATTGTTGGATATAGTTACCTTTGGTTTTTCCTTTAACTTTCTAAAAAGTCTATATTGATATTGTTGTTCTATTACAAAAGAGGGTATAAATAAATACACCACCAAAGAAGGAATAAATGGAGTCCAAATGCAGATGGAAGCATACTCTTTATTTCCTCGTTGAATATTTCTCTAGTATACTAGTGATATGTAAATGATATCTTTCACAACATGATGAATATGGAAAATATGTATTGTATGATAACATATGTACAACCAGTATCCTAGTTTCCTTCTTGGGGAGGGTTAAGGAATGGGAAGAAGGGAGGGAGAGATGGATTGCAAAATGTCAGAAAACAAGTATTAAAAAATTGTATCAACATTTGAAATGGAAAAAATAATATTTAAAAAAAATTTTTTTAAATAGAGGGCACAATTCTGGGTTGTGCATTATTTGAGATAGAAACATCTCCTTGATAATATGTATTACTCTACTTTTCTTAAGAATTCTTTATTGGTCATATGTTGTAGCCTACTCACTCACACTGACCTTAATGGCTTTGTTGTCTTTTTGATGACTTGTATATTTAATCTTTCAGAGATTATTTTATTCTATTACTTGATTATATACCAGCATCATTTAAAGAACATCAGTAAAGAAGAGGAGCCTTTGTTTTAGGCAGAATCTTCAGTTCTTAAAAGGATGCTCTTTTCTATTTGACTCTGGAACTAGTTCCCTGTACATCTCTAAGGTCTGTCCAGCATTAGTATACCTGCTCTATTGGCTGGTCATCTACCTGCTTATCTAATCAGAAAGATAGGCATTTGGTGTTTGATGTGTAGCTAATAATACTGAACTCTTCTAAGTGATTATGAATCTCATTTATGAAGTTATGAAATATTATAGGACTTTTTATGATAAGCACAGTAACATCTATAAGATACTCTTACCTAGATATTAATTATTCCATTAGTAAACATTTTAAGGGATCATCATTCTTTCTATTTTATTACTTACATGATATTAATAACCAGGAGGATCATTGAATGTTTATTTCTGTTGTCATACCTGTCAAAGAAAATTCTTGGATTATTCTGAAATATGCACAAAAAATAAGACCTTATTGGAGGAGGGCTTTTAAGGCATTATTTTGCTCTACCAAATAGGGCATTAAAAAAGAAAAAAATAAATAACAGCATAATGGAATGCTGTATTCTCTATACTTTTTTGGTTAGTTATATGCCTGTTGAGATGGTTTTCTTTGTGAAATGTTGCCTGTTCTTATTATAGATATTTCATCATGCATTCTCTTGGTATATGTATTTGTTATTCTAATGTCCAGGAGTGAAAGCAAACTTGTGGGTTGGAAGTGATTTATATACTTTCCATCACCTTTGAAGGTGGGAGCTGAATATGACTAATATATATGTGAATCCCCCTCACCAAGTAGCCCCACCAAGTAGCCTCCCTTCTTCTAGATACCTTGGGAATTTTTCTCTCTACCACAGATTTCTCATATTTGTGTACTATTTGCTCTAGTCTAGCTTTTCTTCTCATCTTTATTTTCTACTTGTTTATGTAATACAATTGGGGCTGCGATGTTAAAGTTCAAATGTGGAAACCACTCTGTCATTGATGGAGAAGAGTGTTGTAAAAAAATTGACAAATGTTTTCCACCTTTCTTATGTTCATTGTCCTTTAATTCTTAAATGATCTCAGGTTTGTCTGGCTTTCCTGAGTCTCATTCCAAGGTTTCTGAAAACTTATTTAACCCTCTAACCAATTTTTTAAATGAAACTGTATTGCTCATGAGTTTCTACTATCCTCCTCCATAACAAATTTTAAAACAAACATATTAAATACTCGCTCAGCTTTATATGGAGATCCACTGCTGCACGTGGCAGTTTTTAGGTTCCTTTTATTTCCTCACTTTGGTGACTGATTTTCTTTTTGGTGAAACTTCTTTTGGAAATGGCAGTAGCCCTATTCAGTGTCTCTTAATATTTTTTATTAATTTCCAGTTTGAACATTGTTGCTGTTCAGTTGTGTCCAACTTTTCATGACCCCCTGTGGAGTTTTCTTGGCAGAGATACTGGAGCAGTTTCCCATTTCCTTCTCCAGATCATTTACATATGAGGAAACTGAAGCAAGAATGGTTAAATGACTTGCCCAAAGTCACACAGCTAGAAAGTGTCTGAGGCCAAATTTGAACTAGTGAAGGAAAAATGAGTTTTCCTGACTTCAGACCGAGCACTCTATCTGTTGTCCTACCTAGATGTCCAATTTAAACAGGAGCATCTTTAAATATTGTTGGTTGGAGGTACCACAATCCCAGTCCATGTCTCCATTTTTAATCTTTTCTCAAACTTAGTATTGATTTTGATCTTTACTCTGAAAGTTATATAAAGCTGATTTGGAAAAGACACATCTGTAATAAGTTATATTTCTTTCCTACTAAAAAAGAATATTCTTTTTGTGTGTGATGTTTTATCACTTGTCACATCTACCACTTCTTAAAGGAAGTATTCATGAGCTGTAGGCAGAAGATCTGTAAGGTCTTTGTCTTCCTGTTGTAAGTTTCTTGTGAACAATGCATACCAACCAATTTTTGTTATTATCTATGTCCACTTTTGAATTTTTAAGGCATAGGTACTAAGATATCTATGGATTAAGTTTGGAGGCTCTTATAAAAATTTTAATAGAATTTCTCTATATTCTTATCCGTTGCAGCAAATATCACATAAGCTACAATTTTCTTCATGGTGACCTAACAATGTTTAGCCCTGGAATTTGAATTGAAAACTCTAAAGATTCTTGTTCTTATCTTTGGGTACACAATAAAGGTAAATTCCCATATAATGGGGAAGCATCAGAGAAGTACTTACTGATATTTTAATTGAAATTTTTGAGATATTGTCCCTAATTTAAATAAATATTTTTAAGGAGTGATATATATATATTTTTTTCAAAAGCAGTGTTGATTATAAAAATGAATTTTGTAATTCTCCAATCCCTGTTGTGGGAACATTCATTTATGTCTTCATCTAGTGCAGTAGGGAAGTCAAGACTGATTGAGTCTTGGTACAGTGTACTTTCTAGTTTCTTTATGCATCCATGTTTTTCCAGGGTGTATGAAATTGAGCCACAGAGATCACACCATACTAACTGTGCAAGAAAACTTTTTTTTGGAAGTTTGAAAAAGAGAGAGAAAGAGAGAGAGAGAGAAAGAGAGAGAGAGAGAGAGAGAGAGAGAGAGAGAGAGAGAGAGTCTGTCTGTAGCAAGTAGACTACAGATATACTTGTATATCTATAGAGGCTATAAATAGATATATGTAGCTATATAAGGATAAATCTACATATCTTTACTCCCCTTGCTTTTCCTTCTAGAATACTCATCCCCAGGGACATCAGTCAATCAGTAAATAACCATTTATTACTTCCCATTACTACTAGCCACTGCTAAGTGCAGAAGATACAAAGAAAGTAAAAAACAAAAACAAAAACAAAAAACAGTTGTTAACCTCAAAGAACTTTCAATTGGACAGAATAAAAAACTGAAAACAAGGAGGGAAGAGAGGGAGAATATCCATCTCAGGGGTCATGATGAAGTCCAGTCAGGTGGGAAATTCTACTCAGGGCTTCTTCCTTCCCAAAGAGAGGAAGTAAATATAAATTAAGGACTATGATGATTGTCTATTGCAACAATAACAAAAAATGATCACTTCCAAAATCTTTGGAAGTTTTAAACATTTACATAAATATAATTCTGTCAGCAGTAGAAGATATCTAATGTTCCTCTGCCCTAACCCTCCCCCTCCGCCAACAATGGACTCCACTGCCCATTTTCCTCAGGCCTACTGAATGTTTCTGAGTCTAAATCAAGATTTCTTATTAGGAGAGGTATTTCCTTAAATGGGTTTGCTTACTAGGTTCAAAGTCAAGTTCTTAACCTGAACTACCTGTTAATAATGGATATATTTATGTTCGAAACGTCAATTTTTATGAGCAATGTAATCTGTTGTGTTTACCTGGAAAATGGTACCCTTCTGTATAAAACTCCAGTTTTCACATGCTAGAGACAGCTCTTCCACATAGGAGGGCTCCTCCCAGATACTCTATTAGAAGAAATTTATTAACATATGTATTCCAGGAACACCATATGAAATCAGTTACTATACAGAGGGTTCCAAAAGTCTTAGTGCAGTTTTATGGTATTAAAACTTACTTAACCTCTAAGCTATATATGTTTAACATTGCACTAGGGCTGCTGGGATGATAACCCTGTGTATTATGTATTGAAAACATTCAAGTCTGAATTGTATCAGAATAACGACATGGAATTTTAAAGTGCTTGGCTATCTACTAATTGCTGCTCTGACTCTTTGCAATCCATATCTGAAATCACTGTCACAAATATCTTAAGCAGATGTGGTGAGATATGTAGTTGTCCTTTAGAAATAAACATTTAAGAAAGATACTATACTGTGGCAGCCTAGAAATGACACAATCCTAATTTCTGTGATGGGCTGGCTCCTCTTCAGACCTCAGCTATCCATATTACCTACTTTGAACAAGTTGAATATTTCCCTTTTGAACATCCTCTCAGGTCACTTGGAGTTAGTTATACTACATTGTGCAGTTCGAGGAAATGTGATTCAAAAACCTCAAATGACTTTTCTGAGGTTGTGCAGAAATTTAGGGAATGATATTGGGATTAGAACTCAGAATTCCTGATGACTTTTTGGCACACCAGATTTTTTTTTTCCAAGTGGCCCCTGATATTAGCTTTAGGAATTTTCCTTAGAAGTTCTGACCTATTGTGTTATGCTTCTGGTCTAATGGAGAACTCTTCTTCTCAAATGACTCCTGCTCCTGCTAGCAAACTGACTCCTCTGGGACTGTCCTAGTTAGCTTCTGGGTTACACTTATGCAGAAAGACTCTCTGCCTCAAGGCTCTTTCCCTTAGATCTGTCATTGCATCTCTTTCCTGTGGTGCCATGCAAGGTCATAATCTTTGCCTCAGGGTTCCCTACTACTGATTCTCTATTCTTGACTGCTGAGGGGTGGGGGTGGGAGGGAAGAAAGAACCTAAAATTTTGCATTTTTCTCATCTAATGTCCCCAATTTAAGGAAGCCTGGATTGGAGCCTTAAAAGAAACCTTCCTCTGTTTTGTTTTTTCTTTTTCTTTTTTTTTTTTTAAACGTGATGTGGCTTATTTAAAAGGCTATGCAGTTAATCTTTCTCTTGGGATGTTACACTTCAACCTTTTACAGTGCATTTGTAGAACCATATGAGCATTTCTTCTCATAGGAAAGGGAGCTTGAGCTCCCAAGTTACTCCCCAAGCTGACCTTCAGTGTATAGGTATGATGGCTTCATTACTCAAGGGGGCTAAAGTAGACTGGGAAAGTGTTTCTACTGATAAGATGAAGGCTTTTTCTACCTTTGAATGGAAAACTTGGAGAACATAGGAATATGGTTTCTGGGCTGCATTTACAAAATGTCTAGCTATTCTGAACCCAGAAGTGAATGGCAGACAATATTTAAATAGTAAAAATTAATTTTAGCTTTCTTTATATTGGTCCACATACTTTACAAAATGGAAACTATCTTTTGAGGCTAAGCCATTTGTAAGCTTCCCTTCAAAAATGGTTACTTGGGATAGAAGGTAAAGCTGACAATACAGTGTTTCATTAAGGTTTGCTTCTTATTCTGGGATGTTCTGCCATAGCCTGAAATGATCTACCATAAACCATGAACCTTGAAAATGTAAGGTATATATTCAGCCACCTCCATAAAACTTTATTTGATCCCTAATGTGACCTATTAGGACAATGCGACTTCATTTTGTTTTTCATAATTTATATAACAAGAAAATTTGTTAATGCCAGAAATTTATTCAGCCTTCTTGTAACCAATTTCTGCTTCCTTTAAGATTCAGTTCAAATCCCACCTTCTGCATGTAGCCTTTCATGACACAACATTACCCCTAATTCCATGCTAGTGCCTTCTCTTTGAGATTACTTTCTATTTACCTTCTATATCCTGTACATATAATTGTTCTCGTTTTCTTCCCCATTAAAATATGAACTTCTTGAGGGCAGCAGTTATAATTTGCTCATCTTTCATTTTATCCCTGTTATTTAACACAGTGTCTAACAAAGAGTAAATCTTTAATGTACTTGAGGATTGACAGCAGATTTTTGATTTTTCTTTTCTAGTTTCACTTTTTGTCTGTCTAGCTATATAGCAATTCACTTCAATCCACTTCAGTGGTCATTTGTTAATCCTCTACTTTGTTCTTGGCATTTTGTTAGCCATTGGGTATACAAAAACCATATATTAATTTTGTCTTACTTTGTATGATATAGGAAACCTTTATATAATTTTAAAATGACAAATTGAATACTCCAATCTCAATCAATCTCTCTCTCTCTCTCTCTCTCTCTCTCTCTCTCTCTCTCTCTCTCTCTCTCTCTCTCTCCTCTCATCTCTAAATACTACCATTTGTTTTCTACTCCAGACTCAGAGCAGACACTGTTTCTACTGTCTAGCTTTCTTCCCAAGACTAGACCACTCCCTCCTCCTCAACCATATCCTAACCTCATTTTCTTTAAAGAAAAAAAAAAAGCTTCTTTCTTCTCTGACTGGTTTGGGGTTTGAATAAGCTACATGGTGATGAGATTAGAAGCTGAAGGGAAAAAGAGAAAGGGAACTATCCTGGAGAATGTCAGTGGCTTCAGAGAGATCTAACAGGATAAGGATAGAGACAAGTCCATCAGATTTATCCGCCAAGAGATGATTAAAAAACCTTAGAGAAAGCATTTTCAGATAATTAGTGGCATTGGAAGATAGATTACAAAAGGTGAAGAAGTGAATGAGGGATAATAAAAGTGAAAGCAATGAACATACTTTTTCTTCTCCCTCTGGGAGTTTAAAAAATAATATCAAATATTTATAAAGTGTCTGTGTGCCAAGCACTATGCTGTGTGATTTACAAATATTTAATTTGATCCTTAAACAATCCAGGGAGTTAGGGGCTATTGTTATCCTCAGTTTTCTTTTAAAACTGAGACAAACTGAAATAAAGTGACTTGCCCAGGGTCACATAGCCAGTATGTCAAGCCTTGATTTAAATTCAAGTCAGTTTTTCCTCTTCAAGAACAAGCCTTCTATTTACTTCATCACACAGCTACCTATATTCAAAGAGAGAAAAAATTTAGGATTATCACAATTATTTTTAAAGATGGCAGGGATATTGGTTAGTAGGCAGTAGGAAAGTATCTAATGCCTTTTCTTCATTCACAGTCACCATTCTAGTGCATGCCTTCATTCTTCTTGGTATCTTTGATGTCAGGTCTCTCAAAAGGATGGAAAAAGGAAGAAAGGAAAAAGTCATTAGGGGTAAGGTAACCAAGTGACTAGAAACATGGGTAGTGACAGAATAAGGAATTCATGGGTAGAAGACAGCAAAATTAGGCAATAGCAGAGATAAGAAGTCATGATTAGAGAAGTGAATTTTGGGGTTTAGTAGCAATTACATATGTTGGTAAAATCTAAGGTATGAAGGTAATTTACTCCAGTGGATGACTAGGGTGGAATATGAGACTTTGAGGAGGTTAAGTGGTCAAGATAAGAGAGGGGAATGCTGTCTCTAGAGTCAGAGAACCTAAATGCAAATTTTATGTCAGATCCTTACCACCATTACCACCAAGGAAAAGGGACAATCTCTCTTATGCCCCAATTTTCTCATCTGTAAAATAGAGATTGACTAGATGATATGTAATGTTCTTTTGATGGATAAGGCTGGAAACCTAAGAAATTCCAGCATTTCTATCAAAGTCTTCTTATGGTCAGAGTTTAAAGTTGGGGGTTGGGGGAAGAGACTGTGTCAACTACTGAATTCCTGGATAAAGGAAGGAAGATGATCAGGAGACCAGTAGATAAGAATGACTGATATTGATATTAAAAGTTGGAGTCAATCCAAAAAAATGAGATATTGCTGAGATTTCTGCAGAGGATGGATATAGAATTAGTATTAAGGAGCTAGAATTCTTCTTGTATCCCTGTGAGGATGGAGTAGGGAGAGAGGGGACAGAGTATAAAAGGAGAACCTAATACAAGATAAGGTCAGATTTCTGTGTGAGAACAGACAAAGAGAAAAGTATGAAAGGAAGATATTAAGGATGAAGGGGGATTTATTAATGAGAGGAGGAATCCTCTATAGAGAATAGTGGTTGTTCACCCTTCATTTTTGAATTTCCAATTTACTTAATATTTTCAAGGTTACAAAAGGGTAAGATAGTGGTGTTTTCTGAAACAGTAATGATGGGTCCCAATTTATTTCCATTCATTTTAAAATACTACTACCTATTCTGTTACTGATAACAGAAGGCTAAAGTGATGGTTTCTTAGATAAAGTGAGAAATAGCAGTGTACTTATGGCCTTTCCCTATCACAGAAGTTTCTGGGACAAATTCTTGTATTACCCTCATGGTTTATTGGTAACAGAGTTGAAAATCTGTGATTTTGGAAGATTGTTTTTTGATTTGAAATGGCCCTACCATTCAAAGAATTGTGATAGTGATAATTGAAATTGTTCTCTGTTTTGTGAGAATGTCAACATTCTGAGTTTTTATGGAATTACTAGTCCAAGTAACATTTTTATAAATTTATTTCTGGCTTTCAATACTTAAGTGAATTCATGTCCTCATAAATATGGATACTTCATCCTTTTCAAGGAGGACCTATGAGCAATCCTTCCACTTAACTAACTGCAATCTCTTTAAGTCTTCTGGTGTTTTGTTTTGTTTTTTCTTATTAGAATACATTGTCTTAACAATACTGATGTGATTAAATTTTTCTTTTTTCCATCCTGGAAAAAACATCTCTTTTACAGTACAAATAATTAAATTAAGACTTATAGTTTATCTAAAAATTATAATCCTTAGGATCTTCTGCACCCTTTTCATCACTTTGACATCATTCATCCCTTCTGCAGAAGTGGAGAGAGGTCACACTGGCCTGGGGACCATTTTTTACTCTTCTTAATTTAATGGATTGCCAGAGCCAAAGGAGTCACCATCCAATGATTCACCTGCTCATGGTGTGCCTCTTCATAATTATCTAGGTGGGGCTTCAAAGCAGCACATGTGATTCTCTCACCAGGACCATACTTGAAGCTTCCTTGGCATGGGGAAACTTTTCAGACTTTGCTCTCTGTGGATGCTTTTGAGAATGCAGGGTTCTTAAACATCTTTCCATGATGCTGTTTCCTTTTTGGACTATATGTCAGCCTTCTTTTAGAAAAATAGGATCAACTTTCCACGTAATTCAAACTGCTTCATTTGATTTTTGACAAAGTTTGTTTTAGAAGTCAGTTCTCTTCAGATGAGAAGTTAGAACTCTGAAGAGGTGATATAATTGAGGCGTTTTATTTTCTACTCTAAATATTCTTTTGTGGTTTGTTTGTTTACCAGTTTTAATACTGCATATTTCATGAGAAAATAAAATTAGTTTTTTTTAAATAGATTAAATAGTTTGTGATAAAACTATCCAAACTTCCTTAAAACTAATTTCATCTACACCTACTCCCTTCCAGTTTCTTTTTTAATATCAGGGAAATCAACATCAGTGAAAGCATAATAAGTGGTAAAATTCTCAAATCCAATGCTATACTTGCCAAAGTATTCAAGAAAGAAGATTAAATACTACTCAGTTGTCTAAATAGTTCAGACATCAACATATAGCATACTGATTAAACCTCTGGATTTCAAAAGCATTGCTTTAAATTGGAACCAAAAAGAGCCAGCTGCCTCATGACCCTGCACACCTAGGATATCCTCAGATAGACAATTTTTCCATTCTTCTTCCTGATTCTACTTTGGAATTGGCAGTCCTTTGTAAAAGTATATTGTAATCATAGTATAAATTGTCCTCTTTATTGTATAAAATGTTTTCTGTGGCACATAGTACCAATTAGGTGCTTATTAATTGATTCTGCTCCCTTAGTTCTTTATTCACATGTAAGCTTTTTTTGAATAAAGGTGAGAGCTCTGTGGCTACTATTGTCTTCCATTTACCTTCTGAATAATGATTTAGTTCTACTCTTGCATTACAATTGTTAGTATTTACAAGCAGAGATAGAGACAACTATTGAGCTTTTCCTATTATTACATCTTTTAAACTGTCAACTTTGTAATCCCTTCTAAATAATTACTTTACTTACCAAACTATCAAGTGCACCTTTGACTTTGCTTTTTGCAGTAGCTTCCTATGGACTTTCCTTGCATCATCTCTTCCATTCTAAGCCCATCCATTTATAGCTACCAAAGTTCTTGTTCTGGCCATGTCACAACATACCTCAACAAAGTCCAGTAGCCCCCTATTACCTTTAGATCCAATATAAACTCCTCTGTCAGGCATTTTAAAACTCTTCACAACATTGACCTTCTTATCTTTTTGTGTTTTTAAAAAAAACCGCTTCTCTCCCTACATTCTCTGGTCTAGCCAGACAGGCCTATTTGCTCTTCCTCAGCCAGCTCCCACCCTCTCTGTCCCTTAGTTTGGAATGTTCTCTTTCACTCCTTTGCCTTTTGGAATCTCATTTCCTTCAAAACTTAGCTGAGGTACCGTACCGTACCTCTTCAACCTGAAAACTCTTCTGAGCGACTTCCGGCTGGAATATACTCTCTCCTAAACTACTTTGTATTCATTTTGTAGAAATTCTTTACACACTTCTGTATATAAATGCAGTTTCCTCCATTAGCTGTTACAATGGAAGCTCCATGAGGACAAGGAATTTCATTATTTTATTTCTGTCTCTAGTTCTTGGCACATTATCTGGCACATAGTAAGTGCTTAATAAACACTTGGTGCTGATTGACTGACTAGTCAATTAGTTTGCCATTAGTAAATCTTTGATTTGTAAATGAGTGAATAAATGAGTATCAAAGTTATACTCATTAGTCTGTGAAAGGCTAAAGTATTGTCATACTCCCTATATGTTGTTGCAATTGTCTGATTCAGAGACCTTTACCAGTAAAGTGAAACAGTATTATCATTCTTTAATGCATCTATTCTCCTTTAGCTTATACTAGACAACAGTGCTGTGAGAGACATAGAGGAATCTTTGAGCTGTGATTACAAAACCCATTCAATGCTCTGGAAAACTATTAATGTAACGGGCTGCAGAATTCTACAAAAGGCTTTCAAGAATTACCATATCCCAAGTATATCAACCAGAAAGCATATGAAAACAACCATCTGGCAGAGTTAATAGAGTCCTAGGGATTAAGTCAAACTTCTAATTTTCAGTGTCATATATTAATGCTTTTGGGGCTACTACATGAAATTTTAAAAGCTTTATTTGGCATAACAATAACATCTAATATTTTCAGTGTTCTTTTTAATCCTAAATCTCTTTTGCATTCATGCTACAAAGGAAGTATTATTATTCTCATTTTGTAGATCAGGAAACCAAGGCTTATTTTTTATTTCTCTACAGATGACTTTCAGATCTATTTATCATTCTTTGTCTTTCTACTGAGCTCCAGCTCTACGTTAAATGACTTGTGGGCATCTCTAACTATATGTCCCCTAAGCATCTCAAACCTAACACGTTCAAGAACTCAGTATCTTTTCCCCAAAACCCACCTCTCTTCCTATCTACCCTACTTCTGTGAAAGGTGCCACTATCCTTCTGATCACCCGGCTTCAAAACACCAGGGATATTCTCTTCATTCCCCCAAACTCCAATCAGTTTCAAACACCTGCCAGTTCTGCTTCCTTAATATTTCTTGCATCTCTTTCCTTTCTCTACATCCACATGACCATTATCCTAGTTCAAGGGTCACATCATTGCTTGACAAAGAGATATTCCTAAAGTATAGGTCTGACGATATCACCCCTTTGTCCCTGTTCAAAAAGCTCAACTGGCTTTTTACTACCACTAAGATAAAATGTAAAATCCTCTTTTTGACTCCAGAGAAAACCCTTCACAATCTTATTACAGTTTGCTTTTCAGACTTATTTTAGATTATTCCCATTTGTTTACTGTTAATTGTTCACATATAGGTTGTTTACCTCAATAGAAAGTAAGCCCCTTTGGAGCATATTTTATTCTTGTCTTCATGTCCCCAGTGCCTAAGAGCATAGCTGAGATATAATAGGTACTTAATGCATCCTTATTCAGAAATCACCCCTTTGGGCATCTGAGACAGCTGGTTGTAGATGCAGAACTAAAATGCAGGTCTTATTATTCCTAATTCCATATTCTTGACATGTACAATGCCAATTTCCATAACTGAATTGTACTTCTCTGAAATTATTGAAAGTATTAATTTCTAGGGGCATCTGGGTGGCTCAGTGGATTGAGAGCCAAGCCTAGAGATAGGAGGGCCATGATTCAAATCTGGCCTCAAATACTTCCTACCTGGGTGACCCTGGGCAAGTCACTTAACCCCCCATTGCCTAGCCTTTACCACTCTTCTCTCTTAGAACCAATATTGGTTCTAAGATGGAAGGTAAGGGTCTTAAAAATATTAATTCCTAGTCATTTACATTCAAAGTAGCAGTACTGTTGGAGGCATTATGATCTTTGGTTCTAACCTGGTTCTAGGGAACACTATGACATTCTATAGACAGGTTGGTACACATTTGAAAGGAGGCAGAGAATAAGCCCCTAGAATATATTGTGCCAAAAAATAGCTTGTAATATGAGGGAAATGTTCCTTAAAAGAGTTAGTTTGGTCTAAAATAAATAGTCAGCTACAGAAACAAAACTTTGTTCTAGCTCCCGCTCCCCAACACACACAATATATATCCCTCACACATCAAAGGCCAAATGTGTTAAAAGTAAAATTCCTGAATCTGCACCAACAGATTTAAGTGTAATTGGAATATATTTAACAAAATGTAGACAATGTTAATATGTGATTTTTTTTAAACCAGTATGCTACACTTGCTAGCAATCCTTGAGTATGGTTTTAATAGCCCCACATTTCTATGTAATTTTGATACCAACTGCTCTAGACAATCCTCTAAGATTATAAATTGTTGGGAAAGTGCTAACCTGTATTGATAGAAAAGACAATTTTCTTCCAATGGAGTTCCCCATGCCAATAAAATTATTGATAAAGAGTATATCCCTTTTCCTTAAAACCAGCAACAAAACAAGATGGCAGTCCTGATCATAGAATTCTAGTCTTTCAAAATTTGAAGCGACACTATATATATCTGACCCACCTAAACTAGTTTGTTCTTCTACAGTATCCCTGGTGAATGATTTTCTGGGTCCTATTGGAACACTTCTAAGAAGTAGTCTCTTTTTTTTGGATAGTTATCATTGTCAAAATATTCTTTCTTAGGTTGGGCAGAAATTTGTGTCCCTATAACTTCTGCTCAGTGTTTATAGTTCTGCTCTCCATAGAAAAGAAGAATAAAAATAATTCATCCCTAATATAATAATGCTTCAAATACTAGAATATTGTGCTCCTGCCTCCAACACAAATATTCTCCAGGCTCAAGTGCATGATATTTCAGCTAATTCTCATGCAGCATTCAACGGGGTTCCTTTATCATCCCAGTTACCTTCTTTTAGACTGAAGCTACAAGTTGTCACTGTCTTCCCTAAAGTTTGCTTCCATAGGCTAAATGTGGTCTGACTAGTATATAAGGAGTAGAACCAATAAATTATTTGTATCTGAATGATACAAACCAAGATTTAATTAGTTTTTTTGATTCTTATACATACTGTTGACTTACATTATGGTTGCAATTCAAATCCTTAGGTTGTTTTCAAATGCAATGTTATGTTTTAGCCATGCTTCTACCATTCCTTTCATTGATAGTCGTTTTTTAATCTCTTTGAATGGTTTTATATTTATCCCCATTAAATCCCAATTACATTTAACCCACATTTCCTAAGATATCAAGAGCATAGAATGTCTGAACTAGAAGAAACATTAAAGATTATGTAGTCTGTCCTCCTCTAAAGATGAGAGATCTGAGGCCCAGAGATGAAATGGCTTTCTCTAAATCACGCAGTTATTAACTGATAAAACTATGGCTTAAAGCCACGTCTCTAGATTAATACAGTTCATACCATACTCTACTATACCACAGCTGCTTCCCAACCTTTGGGGTTCCAATTCTATATAGCAACAGTTATCACGTCTGGGCTCATACAGTCCGATGAAAAATTTAATCACCTTGCCAACAAACTGTTGCAAATAAATTGTATTTAGATTAAAAAAGCACAAATGAAAGACCTCCTTCCACAGTTGACATTCACATTTAGTATACCTCTAAGACCATTCAGTGATGTCTATCTTGTTTACAAGCATACTCTCCTAAAATCTGACTGTGGCACTTCCCTGGTTTTTCAAAAGCATTAGGTCATGAACTTTTGTCTTTCCGACATGCTTCTTAGAACTATGCCCTAGGACACTTAAATTAATCCCTATTCATATATAACTCACACAAAACTGAATTATTTTTAGATCTGAGCTCAACAGAATCCATTATAGCTGTTTCATTTTATCCAAGTACCCCCTCCCACTTTTCTTCTTTATCAGGTTCATTTGTGATTAGAATTTTTTTCTCCATCCTTCTGGATCTATCTGACCTTTTTGAGTATCCAGCCAAAGAATCATATATGTTTCCTCTGGCCTTTCTGAAATCAGTTTTCCTATAGTTTAAAGCAGTGATGGGCAAACTTTTTAAAGAGGGGGCCAAAGGAAAGGAAATGCTCATCTGTCGGTCTGTTTCTAAGGCAACTCTTTTGAAGTTTCATTGTATTGTATCCTACTCATTGTATTCATCAGATTAGGAATAATGCTGTGGCCAGATAGAACATTTCAGAGGGCTGCATCTGGCCCACAGGCGTAGTTTGCCCATCACTGGTCTAAATAGATGAGAGATTAAATTCATCATTCTTTTTCCTGACTTATTACAGGTGTTGAGATAATATGGTTACTTTGAAGTTGCCATGATTTGCAGTTCCTCTATAACTTTCTCCTTTTAGTCAGAATTAGGTCTAGAATAACAGTTCTGTTTATTACCTTTCGAAGGTTAAAATTTCAAGTAAGATGTCAAGATGTTATTGTATGTCTTCTGTTAGAAAGTAGCCTACAGGGGCAGCTGGGTAGCTCAGTGGAGTGAGAGCCAGGCCTAGAGACGGGAGGTCCTAGGTTCAAATCCAGCCTCAGACACTTCCCAGCTGTGTGACCCTGGGCAAGTCACTTGACCCCCATTGCCTACCCTTGCCACTCTTCCACCTATGAGTCAATGCACAGAAGTTAAGGGTTTAAAAAAAAAAGTAGCCTACAACAGAAGATTACATAGTTAAAGTTCTTCACTGTAATCTTTTTCTTCATTTGGTCATATGATCTATAGTTTATTCTTGCCAAAATATCCTTGTATTTTCTCTTTACTTTTTTCCTATTCAAATATTCTTCATAATGCTCATCACTCTGCAATGGTTCATAGATCTTCATACTAGTTTGTAGCTTCTTGAAATGCCACGATCAGTGATCTAATTGTGCTATTTTTGAAGATATAGCCCATATATTATAACATTTCAATTATGAATCTCATTGCACAAGGTCTCAGTTTTACCCACAATGTATTTACTTCAAGTTTATATTATTACCTTTTGCATAATGCTGCACAGACTTTTGAGGTCATGAATATTGTCTTTTCCCAGTTAGATTCTCCTTAATACATTATATGTTAGTTGGCTTTCTGATTTAAGAACAGTATAGAATCTTTCTCCCTCTCTCCTCCCTCCCTCCTTCCTTCCTTCCTTCCAGTTCCAGTTCCAGTTCCATTTTAAAGCCCTTGCCCTCAGATTAGCATGCCACTAGACCATGATATTTTTTCTTTATTCTAATTTGGAATATGTCCAAGTCTTTTCATGTTGAGCTATGCTCCAGAAAGTAAAATCTCATTCTCTGTTACTGTCTTTTAGCCATCTCTTCATTGCTAAAATCCATTTTTTTGTTCTTTAAGTATTAAAGTTTTAAGTACAAGTATTCAAGTTGTAAGTTCTTTAAGTTTAATGGGAACGCTGCCATTATAACTGACCTCCATGAAGCCTTCAGTTTCTTGCCTAGGCTACCCTAATCCCTAAATTATTCCTTGTTAGTGTTGGAAATAAGGGAAGCCTGTGTTTGAGTCAAGAAACTAAATATCATGTTCTCTCTTTGGAAGTAAGGAAGGAGGAAGCTTACTGTTAAGGTTAAAAATAAAAAATTTTACACAATTATCTTCTGCCTTAGAACCAATACTGTGTATTGGTTCTAAGGCAGAAATGTTGTAAGGGCTGGGCAACAGGAGTTAAGTAATTTGGCCAGGGTCACATAGCTAGGACCAGAGGCCAGATTGTAATACAGGATCTCCCATCTCCTGATATAGCTCTCAATCCATTGAGCCACCTACCTATCCTTTAAAAATCAATTTTCCAAAAGTGGACAGATACTATCAGTATATATTTGTAGGTCTCGCAACTCACTTTAAACATCATCTAACAAAAGAGAAGAGTACATGCAATAGTGACTAAAAGTCTGAACCTTGAGTATATAAAACCTGGATGTTAATTTTAACTTTAGGCCTCTTTAGCTGTGTGACTCTGGGCCAGTCACTTAAGTTTGCCAAGCTTCCATTTTCCCATCTATGAAATTAGAGTGTTGTTACTAATGACCTTAAATGTTCCCACTGTGTGTGAGACTGTGATCATAACATTAAAATGAGATATTTATCCATTTCACAATGATCTGACATTGATTTATTAAAATTTACTACAATTTTTGTGCAAAGAATTCTTACTTTTTACCTTCCTCTTTTATGCAACTTTACTACCTCCAATCATTTTTTTCAGTTTTGATTCCTACATCACTGAATATTACTATAAAATTTCACATTAACTGTGCTTTGGGGCCATACTCATCTCAAGTTCATTTGGGTCTTCACTGCTAATTAGAACTTCTCATACTGATCTGTAAGTGACTTGATACAGAATTCTTCTTGTTAGCTCTTTTAAAATTCATTCTCTCCAAATCTACTACACCAACACCATCCCTCTTTCCTCTGTGCAAATTATATCTCTTGCTCTACTAAAATTAACCATCCAATAAGAGTTCCTTCAATCACCCTCCCTTTTCCTTTTCCCTCCTGTTTCAAATTATGAATTGTCCTTTTCCATTGGCCACATTTCTACTTTCCATCCCATACCTTTATGTTTCCATCATTAACTTGTTCCAGCAAAGACCAAACTTTCTCTTACTTCTTCACCATCTCCTTCTATATCTATTGTCTGAAATAAGGAAAATTAAATCCCTGCTTTCTGCTATCCTGGTCAGATATTTATCGAGGATAGGAAAAGACTTAGGAGAGGCATGATAGTTGTCTCCAAATAACTGCAAGGTTGTTATGTGAAAGAAGTATATGTGACTCATTATTCCTCATGCAAGAGGTGAGGACTAAAACCAATCAATGGTATAGAGAGTCTCATTTTCCCTAAAGAATAGTAAATATGGAGAATTCAGAGAAACAGGGAAGGACTTATAAAAACTAATAAAGAAAACAGAACCAACATAGCAATATACTCAATGACTGAAATAATATAAAAAAAGACAACACAAAAAGACATTGTTGAAAAACAATTGCCAAATCCTGGTTCCAAATGACAGATTTTATAGTATATTTCCTTTCTGTTAAAAATGTGCAAGAGTAAAAAGATGTATGTAATATTGATCATAAATGTTATATCATTTTTAACTTTTTAAGGAAAAGTCCTCTGAGAGTATAGCTTCTTAAGAAGTGATTACTATGTTAAAACTAAATTTATGAATTAAAGACATTTGTAAGAAGTAACACTTTTGTCCAATTAACCAATAAATACAATTTTATTAAGAACCTACTATATGGCAGGCACTGCACTAAGCATTGGGCATACAAAAAGTCTCTGCCCTCAAGGAGCTTATAATCTAATAGGAGAGGCAACATGCAAACAAATGTGTACAAAGCAGGCTGTTTATAGGAGAAATATGAATTAATTAACAGAGGGAAAGACATTAATATTCAGAGAGATTGGGAAAGGCTTCCAGTAAAAGATGGAATTTTGGATGGAACTTAAAGGAAGCCAGTTGAGTCAGCAGACAGAGATGAGTGAGGAAAGCATTTTAGGTGTGGGGGACAACCAGAGAAAATGCATGAAGCTGAGAAAAGGAGTAAATTTTTCATAATACAGCAAGGTAGCCAGTGTCACTGGATAAGAGACTATATGGTATAAGGTGGGAGAAACCTGGAAAGGTAGTAGGTGAGGAGAGCTATGTTATGAAGAGTTGTGAGGCCAAATAAAGCATTTTGTATGTAATCCTGGAGGTCACAGGAAGTAGATTAATTGAGTAACAGGTAATATTGTCAGACCAGCACTTTAGGAAAATCAGTTTGTTAGCTATATGTAGGATGGTTTGGAGTAGGGAGAACCAACTTGGACCACCATCAAGATTTGCAATAGTCCAAACGAGGGGAACGATGGCTGTGTTACAGGAGAGAAAGGACTATGATTGAGAGATGTAGAGGTGAAACCAACAGGCCTTGGCAAACAAATTGGATATATGGGGTAAGAAATAATGATGAATCTGGGATAATTCTTATATTTCCAGCCTGAGGGACTAGGGGGAAAATATTTCTACAAGAAAAATGAAGGTAGAAATGGGGGGAAATTTTAGAGGGAAAGATAATGCATTCTACTTTGGCTTGGAGTCTTATAATTTCCAACCTGAATATGATCTGCTATAGCCACATTGTGATTCAACAGAAAGACTGACGGATATTCAATCAGAGAACTCGGTTTGGAATCTCAGTTCTTCTACTTTAGTAACTGAGAGTCACCACTTCCCTGAATCTCTATTTTCCCATCCACAAAAGGATAGTTGGACTAGGTAATTGCTGAGGATCCTGCTAGCTAGCTGTAAGTCTATCATGATATCAATTAATACCTTATTTGAGTATATTTATACAGGATTGAATTCTAAGAATGAAATTTGAAGTCAAAAAGCAATTCTTAAATATGTCCAATTATTGGTCAGTACCTAAACCTATAGGAGCAGAATAGACCTTGGCACTAGAGATGAGTGAAGATTGGCCTTCCTTACCAAATCCATTCTTAAACAGAATCAACAATTTATCTAGATAGCCCCAAATGGCCTGGACTTCATTTATAATCAGAGCACTTGGCAAATAATTTTTCACCTTACTTCATTAGACCAAATTAACTTTACTGAGCAACTATTACATGCAGATCACTGTGTTAGTAACTATGGGTCTACAAAGAAAAATATGACATAGTCTGCAGCTTCAGAAAGTTTATATTATTTCTTCAGTCATAAACTCATTTCACTCTCATAAACCTACAGAAATAATCAAATGGAATAACCACTTTTTTTGTATTATTCTATAGTATGAGCTTTATTATGAATAAATGCTTTCACTTTTACATAAGATGTAGTTCTGTGCAACGTGTTTTTTTAAAAATGACAGAATTTGTGACATGAAACAAAAGATTAATAAGTATAAAGATATTTTGTAGCAATTAACTACTATTTTTATAAAATTAGTCTAATTATGTATCAGTCATGATAAAATGAAAGGTCTATAACTATAGATGCATTATTTCAGGATAACAGATTGCTATTCCAAAACAGGTGATTAATTTTCTTCTTTTAAATAATACTACATTTATCAGTATGTTATTATTACTTTTTTGTTTAATAGTAAATTAATGCACAGAAAATCCAAACTGAATAGGAATGGATGTTCTTTGTAAGAAGGAATGCATTTTTTATCATTCACACTTGTATAGCTAATTATAATATATGAAATTCTGTTTGAAAATTTGTTTTTATGTTCAGCATTCAAAGTAAAATGTTAAATTTTACAATACGTGAGTATGAGGGAGAAAGAATCTGGAATCCTTCTGGCATTTTTTTTTTGGTCCTGGTTATCTGCAAAGTATACACCCCTTGTCAGTACAACTGGGGAGCGCCTGTGTAAACACTCTCGTTTTGCCTGTTCCACATAATAGTTTCTTGTATCATATTTCTTCTGACCTCGCTATCTGAAACCAATTACAGGAGATCCATTTGGGCTGCATCTATTTTCATAAGAAGCCTAGGCAGCAGTGTTTTTCTCAGAGATGAATATCAACATCAAATATGCTTCTGAGTGCTTTGTTATTTATGTTCCAGAGAGATTTTGTAGCCTTCAGCTCTCAAGAATGTGTCACGCTGTGCTGTTTATACATTGAAGATATTAATGGGCGTAGATGTCATTTTTCATTTTAACGTCTCAAATGCAACAGGCTGATAGGTTAAACATTCCTATTTTTATGGGGAAAGATATGAGTGACATCTGTTTTCCCCAAAAAACATATATTTACTTTGAAAAATAAGGAAATGATTTGTATATATAAGTTGCATTCCACGTTTCATTTTTTAAATAGAAGATGTTATGCTATTTCGAAACTCTTCTAATGTAGATAAAGGTTCTCACTGCCTATAAGCAAACATTTATAGTTATAAGGTAGTCAGAATTTAATAAAATTTTATTAACGACTTGGGTATGAAAATCATAGATCTAGAAGCTAAAAAGGAACTCAGAAGCTATCTCTAGTCCAGTCCTCCTTTTCTTATAAATGAGGGAAACTGAGGCTCAAAGAAGTTAAGTTAGAGGATCACAAAGTTTTTTGGCATCAGAAGCAGAATTTAAACTCAAGTTATCTGATTCTACACCTAGGCTTTTTCCACAGTTCCATATTATTGCCTCTGGTTTACAGAAGGTATATATTGGTTTATGACTTCAATTTATAATGAGTGAAACATTTTAACTTTGTTCTTCCTATAATCAAGCAGGGTTTAACTTCCCTGCTTTTAACTGTGAGACATAACATTGTCAATAAATATATTATAGAGATATGCTTTGTACCTTGGATATATGAGATTTACGCTCCCTCTCCCATATACCAATTTTATAGGTATAATCTATAAACATGTTTTCATTAATTTTATCAGAATAATTTAAACTCAGCCCCATTCTATGTCTTGTATTGTTTTTCCTATTTTAAACTTTTCTTTAGTTTTACCAAAATTAGATAACTTTGTTAAGAAAAGTGCCTGTTTAATTCAAAACAAATGTGTTGTTGGATATCGGATATGGCTTGGATGCCTTAAAAACCTTTCTCTTGCTCTTGTTCATTTGCATTAAACTCAATCATTTTGAATAGGAAAATCTGTACACATCTTTTGGCTTTTGTTTTAGTTAGATTTTCTTTAGGCCACACTACCATCCAAAGGTCACAAAGAAGTTTATGAATGGTTCTTAGAGTTTGTTTTTCTCTGCTACAAAATTGACACAGAACAAGTGTCTTCCAAGCTTAAAATTTTACTTAATTAACCATCTGGTGTAATTTAACCATTTCATAATATTAAAAATATAATAGTACCAGAATAAATTGCCTAGATGATAAAAGTATTTCTCAGCAGTTGTTAACCAACAGGCAGTTCTAAAACGTTAACCAGAATTTTGGCAAATAAATGTCACATGATGCAACCTTGCTTTTGGAAAATACATTTTCAGGGGTTTTTCCTTACTAGTTTTATATCTCTTCTTATCTTGTAAAATTATCCTCAGTTCATCACTAATGTTTATTGTAGCAATCTCTGTTGCCACAGAAAGAATGTTAAAATAGACAAGTATTTATTTT
>NC_058134.1:140892463-140987463 GCF_016433145.1 Gracilinanus agilis | reverse complement strand
TTTTGCTGAGTTGGAATGAAAACATAAAAATAAATGAAAACATCTTCTGTTTTGATTGGTATACTGTCATACACAGAAACAAACCTGATTGGTTGAGTGGTAATTTCTTTGTTCTCTGATTTTGCTAAGAATGCAAATGAAACCACTCAATTTTATTTGGCATTAAAACTGCACTTTATTTTGTCAAAGGAGAGGTTTCCCCTTGAATTGTAAGTACAAAAAAGTGTTTTTAATCTTCGGTGAAAATCCTTATTAATTCACTTTCAAGATAATCTGATGTTGATTTGTCAAATTTAATTACAGCTTCCGGTAACACTTGAAGTCTACTGCTTTTGCTTCAAAATTGTAATATGAAAATGCAAATTGAATGATAATTTACAAGGGAGTGGGCATTTTAGTTGAACACTCAAAAGACAAGTTCCTTGTGGAAATGAGTCTATTGATGCAATTTATGATTTTTCCTCTTCAAGCACTTTAAACAAATTAACTTTATTTCCTGCAGGATTACATGTACATCCAAAATTTTAATATCTGGGGTTTTTTATATTTTAAAAGAAAAAGCACATCTAAAAAAAGAGGTGGTGAAATTTCATTCTATGGATATCATTGAATGTTAGGGGGGAAAACAATGGTAAACTTATCTTTAAAATATTTAGACAGTTTTCTTTCCTACTTTTAGGCACTACAGGCAGCAAGACAACTTCTCTTGCAGCAGCAAACAAGTGGATTGAAATCTCCTAAGGGCAGTGATAAACAGAGACCACTGCAGGTTAGTAAAGCTTTCCTGTCTTTTCAGCTGAATTCTCACAAAGAACATAATGCTAGAAGATGTATATTTGTAGATTTTTACAAAAAATATTATATCTGCATATGTAGAACATTATGAATTCAAAAACAGAACTGCTATCTCTTTACAAGAGAAGGAAATAATTTTATATTAGGGGAGATTGCAGAAGTTTACAAGGTCACTCACAACAAAAATTTATGCAGGAAACACATTTGGACTCAATGGCCATAAAGGATCTTTGTATAAAACTCTCTTGAGAGATTTACATGGGACTTTATTCACAAATAGGTTAAAATGTGAAAATTCTTCTGTGAAAGCAAAGTCACAGTAAAATGGTGTTGAAGAAAACAAAGCAGTCTTAGACAGCTCTTCAGGGTTGTATCTAAGTGACAAATGTAGAAAAACTCCAAAGCTGCCAGCACAACTGCAGGAGTTTGCCAAGAAGCTTTTGCTGCTACTCCAAGCTAGGAAAAAAAAAAAAAATCTAGCTTGTAGTCCCTTTTCGGTGTGTTTGTCCTGGGGAAATGTGTTTTTTTTTAATACTTTGTCATTGCATATATAATGTAGCCAACATTTTAAATAGATTTTTAAAAATAAAACTTTTAGCAAACTGCCTTAGACAGCAGTTATACAAGTTTAAAAAAATTTTTCGGAAGAAGGAATCTATAGTTAAATAAAACATTGCTGGAAGATCCTGTGTTATGATGTTGGTGAATTTGAAATAGTACTCCTTCCCCCCACAAAAAAAAAAAAAAAACAAAAAAAAACAACCCAACTCTTATCACTTTCTGCTAACTTTAACAACAACAATCTGAAGTCTTATATAATTTGTTTATACCCTATCTTTAGAACTCTATTCTCAAGTGATCCTGTGATTCTAGGTATATTCATTGGTGTTAGTAGGTTAGAGGGCTCCTGAGAGAGAGATTCTTCTGGGGCTTAGTTTTTGTGTGGCATAGAATTATGGACCACTGATCTACACAATCCAGAAACCACTGAGAGTGCCTGGAAACATGATTAAATTTATGGTCCCCAAATGAATTTGAGATGAGAATATATTTTCTTTGGGAACAAACCTCATATGGTTTTCTTTTCTGTCTGAAATACAACAGCATGTTATTTTTGCCAAATGGAAAACTTTCCTGAATCAACCTAATTTTAAAGATCTTTTTTCATGATTTGTTTTTTTTCTCCACAAATTACTTTTCATATGTGTTAAAAAGGCATGAACTTTGTGGTGATCTATTTTATCCTCCCTAGGACCCCTATCCCATCTAAAAATAATAAAACCCAGCAGTGACAATAATGGTAATATTTTAGGCCAGTTCTCAGATTCCACATAGGAAAGCCATCCATTCATTTACATGGGAATGGTAGAATTCGGCTCCATTTACATAAAAACAACAATTGAATTATTTATCCTCAGTGCAACCTCAGAAAGGACACGTTTGTGTCCTCCACCAATGAAATGGAATGGTATGGAAGACCCAAGTTTGATTTTAAAGGAGGGAAATCTTCACTCAAATGTAGTTGCAATACTTCTGAGAAACAAAAGTTGTCCTTGAAAAATAGGGATAAAAAGAGATTTGTTTCTTTAAAAAGACAACTTTCTTCTTGATTCAATTTTGCCATTTTTAATGAAAAATACATGAATTAGGGTATTTTAAAATTGCAACTTCCTTTTCAAAGATAGGCTCAAAGTTACATGAGGTTGCTTTCCTTTCTTGGGAAGTGAATGACTTCGCTTCACTAGAGTGGCATTCTTTCTTGTTTGGGAGGAAGGGAGGTTGGTGGGAGGTAGGTTTTTTGAGAGTATAACCCTAATATTTGGATGTATTATTTTGGAATAGATATTGATTAATGGGCATAAATGGAGGAAATTTTGCTCAAAGTAATAAATATGTACACCAAAGTTTGTGTAAATGAATGTCTGAGCAGAAGTTCCTGATTATACTATTTTTATGTTATTATGAAAATGATATTTAAATACTTTGCAAATCATTCTTAGGAATTTAACTACTTCTCTTGCTTGCTATTAACACAAAGCTCTGCATTGTTCCACTTAGGATACAGATTAAAAATTCTAGCTTTTTATTATATTATCATGAACTCTTAATCACGCATCATATTTTTATGGATGTAGAGATTAGTTTTTATGAATAAGAATTTAAAAGTAATTTAACATGATATATTTGCCCCAACAAAATATATGATAATTGTAATAGTACATGTTTTTAATTTCCTAGTATTTCAAAGCAGTTGGCTATCTTGGCAACTGGAAACAGGTTGGGACTGGATTATAAGTCTAATAAAAATCTAATGGCATTTTTATATTAGCTCACACATATGTTGTCAAATGGGGGTGTTAGGTAATACTTACCATTGCACCTCTCATGTACACTATTTGGTACAAGTCGCACAATTTTTCCACTGTGCTCAGAAAGAAAGGCCAACGTATTTTTTCTATTAAATATTTTCACCATTTAATGCAAAAGTAACATTTAATTAACTTCATATGTTATTATAACATGATTTTCTCTACCACACCCTCTCCCAGCTATTGAGCATGCCTTTGTGGAGATTTTGATAATCAACAAAGCATATTAACTAATTATAATTTGAGATTTTAATGGAGAAGGTTTCACCATTTCTTTTCTCCAGTTTCACAAAGGCAAGATGTTTGGTGTTAACAGGCTATGGAAGTTTTTACTGGATTTTGTAGACAGCACACCTCTAGATGACCTCCTGGGAACTCTATAGAAGAATTTGGGTAGTGATCCAAAATAGTCTTTATGTGTTTCTCATGAAAAGCCTCTTTGAAAAGATAATTATTTTATAAAAGCTGAAGGGAAAGGTAGATAAAACTTATGTTTTATGTCAAAATAATGTCCACAGTGGCTTAGGCCACCAGAAAATAGACTCTCAGAAGGATTAATAGTTTACACTTGAATGCAATATATTTCAGACTTCTGTCATAGTTATGGCCAAATTTAGAATTATCTGAGGGCAAGAGCTATTCCTAGCATTTTTTTCTTGATATACTAGTACTTTTTCATTTACATTTTTTCAGGGTTCAATTTTGAAAATGTTCTATCAGCATGTTTTATGCAAAATGCAAAGAGAATATCTGATAAGCTTGAGGGCCAATTTGTAGTGGTACCTTTGCTTTCATGTACAGATATCAGAATGTATTTGAAATATGTTTGCATATTACATTCATTACGCTGATAAACCAATTGAATAGGTCCAATCAGTAGACACATTGATTAATGTCATATTGATGAATAATAAAGAGTATGATACAAATGGGAGTTGATATTTGCCTGAGTATTACCAGATGTTTCATCTTTACTTCTTACCTGTGCATTCTAGAAAACATAATGCATTAATAAGGACTCACGATGGTGGTATCTGTAATTTTTATTTGTTTATTTTCTTTGGCCTATTGGTCATTATCTCTCTTAGAGATGATATGATAGTGGTGACTGATGGTAAGGAGAGGTGGCCAATTAGAGTGTGGAATTGTTTCCACATCCTAAAAAATAATTTCTAGGTCAGGCATAATAAAGAAGGGAAAAAACAAATACATACATACATATATAACCCTATAGACTTCAAAATCTAGATTATTTTTGCCTGTTATTAGAGACATTGCCAATTTTCTAGCCATTGAAGAATCTACTTAATTTAGCCTAGGTATGAAAACTGGTCGCATTATTGTTCTTGTTACATTTTCAGCCATGAGACAGACTTGTGGTTCTTCAACAGCTGTGCAGAGCAGAGACGTAAATTTAAGGTAAATGCTATTGCTTTGCTATCTTAGTTGAGTTTTAGTATCTAGCATTGTAATCATTTCCCTCATTGAAGGTCCTCCCTCTTGTAAAAATACATTCTACTCTTCATCCTTCCATAAGAGGTAATGAAATATGCACTCAGCATTATTTTATATTGTACTTTTGCCTTATAGGGGAAAACATGACTTCAGGTATGGTATGCTAGAATACACTTGACTGGGAGCCAGGAGAGTTGGGTTCTAGTCCCAGTTCTGCCAAGAGCTGGTTGTGAGATGAGCTAACCTCCCTTGGCTTCACTTTCCTTTGTGAAATGAACAGCTGGAATAGATGGTCTCTGCTGCTCCTTTTTGAGTCCTAAAGTTCTATGACTTTTTTTCCTAGTAATGAACTAATTAGTGGCCATCTTAAACCCTCCTTGTTATAGTGTTAAGCCCTTTTTTGCTTAATGAATATCCCCTTACTATCAGCTATATGTTACTTTTAGTTTTAGCAGAGATGTGTTTTATGTTAAAACACCATGTCAAAAAATATCTTTTGGAGTTAAAGGGTGATGCCCATTAGACATTAACCTTTTTTTCAAATATGCATTCATGTGGCATATTATTAAACTGCATTTGTTTTGTTTAATGCTCTTAGGTAATTTTTAAATTAGCTATTAGAACATTTAAAGCATAGTAAGAATTATTTTGCCACTTGTGTACATTAATCATTGGTATTAAGATATGAAAGCCACATACTCCAGTTTTCAGGCAATGCTTTCACTATGGCTCACACCTCACCTGCCCCTGCCAATTAAAAGTAAACACCATTCACCATTATGGAGAAATAAGAAATAATATATAAACTAATCTTAAGTAATTCTAAAACTAATGCTATTAGTTTAATAGCTAACATTTTATAGAGAGCTTTAAAGTTTTACAAAGTACTTTATATATCCTATCTCATTTGATCCTCACAAGTGACTTATATGTAAAATAATTTAAAAAAATAAATATTTTTTTTTATTTCAGTCAGTTTAGCATGTGTGACTTGACATCTGTAACAAAGAAGAAGTCAGTAAGTTTCCTTACTTAATCTCTTCTGACTGATCATTTGTGAGCTATTTCCAAGACATGATAGCCACTGCTCTGGAATTGAACTATTTTAAAATATGAACCAAACTATGGCAGAGTTCTATGCATGCAGTTATGGAGAAATGTTAAATACCTCAATCACAAGTATAGGAGCACTGACATTTGAACATACTGGGAGCAAATTTACCTGAATTCCATTTCTTTCTCAATAACTAAGTGCCTCTACATGTGTGATCTTGAACAAATCTATTCATTTCTCTTAGCCTCTGTTTCCTCATCTGGAAAATGAGAGGATTAGACTGAATCACCTCTTCAGTCCAGCTCTTAACTTTCTTTAATAGTAAAGAAGAGGAGGGGTGGACAATTTTGTCTTACTGTCCTTCCCTTCCATTAGAGTGAAGTTAATTAGATCATGTAGAAAATTTCACAGCATCATATCCTTAAGTCTGGAAGTGACCTTCCAGGTAACATAGACCAACCCTTATATTTTACAAATGAGGTGAAAGGTCACAGAGATTAGGTGATTTGTCCAAGGCCAAGAAAGTAGTTAGTGGTAGAGGTGGAACTTCTGACTTCAAATCCATTGCTCTTTATTGTTTCCTGTTTGTTGACTCCTACTGAAATGTATCTAATTCAAAGATTATACCCAATAATTGTCATAGGCTTGGTTTTCATCTAGTACTATCAGAACATTTCTAAACAGGAATTATGAAGTAGTTGGGTTTGCAAGGAGGCCACAGTATTAAGACTTCTTCCAACTGTGAAATTTCTGTAAACAGCCATTTTCCAGTGACAAGGCAGGCAAAAGGGGATAGTAGTAGAAACAAATGTCCTTTAATGAATATGATGGGGCCAATTGGCTCCTGTAAGTTTGTCAATTTGAGCCTTTTGAAAATTCATGAAGTACATTATAGCATTGCTATCTGTACTCAGACCCACTTTCCTATGTTTTTCCTATGAGGTACCCAAGCACAGTTAGAAAACATCAGCAATAGCTTTTATTTGTAGGAGAAGAGGAAGGAAGGCAAAAGCAGCAGAGTTTTATACTTAGTAAAACATAGATACAGGTATATCATAGATGTAAATATTGAGTGTATTAGTCAGTGTAGGAGACTTACCTACTCCCTACCTTACCTTAATTTGCAATCTAGCTGGGGAATTAGGCACATAAACACCCAAATACACATACAAACAGCTGCAAGTATTAAGACAGCATAGATAGTTGATAATTCATGTGAGTGATAAAGGCAATAAGGGTTGTTTTCTTCACTGCTATCCATTTACCTATTGAAGGTAGGGTTTAGAAGAGAGACTGGGATCTTAGCAATCACCTGGCTAAGAATTGCAATGGGAAATTATATTCTGGTTTTCTATTGGACCATGACCCAAGATATGGGTCTGATAGGGCTCCTTGTGGTCTCTAGGACAAAATATAAACTCTTCTTGTGTGTATTTAAAGCCTTTCACAGTTTGGCTCCAGCCTCTTCTTCCAAGTTCATCATACCTGCTTTGTCCCCATGCATATGTTCCCAAACCCACCCCACATTATACATTCTAATCAATAAGGTCTACTTGTCATTCTCCCTACATAACATTCCAACTCCCATTTCTCTCTTTTTTTGGTCCAGGCCACCCCGATGCCTAGAATATTCTCTCCATCTCTTGTAACCCTTAGGTACCCTCTAGACTCGGCACAAGTGACACATCCTATAAGAAACTTTTTTTTTTAAATCCTTATTAAGTATTAGTTCCAAGGTAGAAGAGTAAGGGCTAGGTAATTGGAGTGATTTGCCCAAAGTCACAAAGCTAGGAGTGTTTGAGATTAGAGTTGAACCCAGGACCTCCTATCTCCAGGCTTAGCTTTCTAGCTACTGAGCCCCCTGCTACCCCAATAAACTTCTTTGGGTTTCTCTTTATCATCGCTTCCTATGCTCCTGAAATTATTTTATATTTGTTTTATGCATTTGTTTCTCTCCTCTCCCCAATCCAACAGAATGTAAGCTTCTTTTGTCTGATTCCTCCACATCTAGCCCAGTGTATGGAAAACAGTGGGTACTTAATACATGTTTCCTCTTGTTGGCCAGGTCCAATGAGAACCAAAAGAAAAATTCTGTCCAACCAAGATTTATTATGTGCTGTTGTATACAGGTCACTGTTTTAGGTTTTGAACAGAATCTGAATTTTAGGTATGGCATAGGCCTTGCCTTCAGAGAACTTTTCTTATAGCAGAAGGTTATGGAATAGAGGCATATAACTAGAATACAAGACAATGCGTGGTAATTACATAAGAGAGATAGTTATTTGAAATTTGAAGAAGATCACTACTACCAATTAGAGATATCAGAAGAAGCTTCTTGGAGGAGATATTTGCCGGGAAACTTGAAATTCAGTCAGTAAACATTTATTAAACAGCTACTGCTTACCACATGCACTGTGCTAAGCACCAGGAATGCAAAAAAGAAATGCAAAAGAGTCTTGCCCTCAAAGAACTCACAGTCTAATGAGGGAGAAACAAGTGAACAAATATGTATTAACAAGCTATACACAGGATAAATAAGACCTATTTAAACAAAGAAAATGACTAGAATTAAGAGAAGGTGGGAAAGTCTTGCTGTCAAAGAAGAAATTTTGTAGTTAGAACTTGAAGGAAGCTATAGAGTAGAGATGAAGCGGGAGAGCATTCCATGCATGAGAGATAGCCAAAGAAAATGCCTTAAGCCAAGAGATGGGGTGTCTAGCATTCATGGTATAACAAGGAAGGCAATATCACTGGCCCAAATTCTACATAGTGAGAGTAAGATGTAAGAAACCTAGAAAAGTAGTATGTAAGGAGGGCTAAGTTATGAAGGGCTTTGAATGCCAAACAGACTATTTTGTATTTGATCCTGGAAATAATAGGGAGTTGGGTTTGAGGAGAAGAGGTGATATGCAGACCTACAGTTTAGGAAAATAATTTTGGAAGCTGAAAGGAGGATGGATTGGAATGGAGAGAGAATGGAGGCGAGCCAACACTACAGCATGTTATTGCAATAGTTTGTAAGGTAACAAAGGTCTGTACCATAGTGGTTTTCATATCAGGAAAGAAGGGAGTGTATTCAATATTTGTTGCAAAAAGAAGATTGAAAGACCTTAGCAACATATGGATAAAATGGGTGAGAACAGAAGTTCAGGATTGGCATGAGACTCGGGGATTTATCTTTCTGGACACCCCAAACCCTAGAAGCTTTCAGATCAAACAGAGAACAGGGAAATTTCTTCCCTTCTTTGCATTCTTGTAATGCTGAGAAAAATGTGACTCTGGACATCAGAGACTAACAATAAGAAAAGACCCCTGAGAGAAATATTCCCCTTGGATTCTCCCCTAGATTTCAAGATGGACACAGATATACATCTTCTGGTTATGCCCTGATAAAATCCGTTTGTATTCTAGGATATCTGCTTGTCCCCTAAACTATGCCCAGCCAAACTCTGTGTCTTCAGGACACAAAACACCACTCTAGCCCCAGTCAGGTAACCAACACCCACACCCCACACCCCACTTCTGGCTAAATTCATACCATCATAATCGTTTCTCCAGTCACATAGCACCTGTTGTCAATAGAGTATAAAAACCCTAGAATCCAACCCCCCTGGGAGGCAGTGTCCACTCTTAAACCTATCTCCTGACCCTTAAACATTACTACCAAATTAATAAATTTCTCTTTTTATTTTTAAGCTAAGTTTTGGGGTCTTGCATTCTTGCAAAGTATACCTGTCCCAAACCCAGGGGTTCACCTCAAGCCCCACCACCCCCCAATAGGATGACACCTAGGTTGGGAACCAGAGGCACTTGGGGAATAGTGGCACTCTAAAAAGGAATAGGGCATTTTAAAGTAATGATAGGATAATGATTTCAGTTTGGGTCATGTTGAATTTAAAATGTATAATTGAAAATCCAAAATGAGATGAAAGGGTTTGGGGAGAGACTCTGTGCTGCACTTTTCTCATACAACAGTCTGTCTCTCTTAGTGACTTCATTAGCTCTCAGGGATTCTGTTTTTATCTTTTATGAAGATGATGCCTACATAAGCCTATCTAGCTTTAGTCACTTTGTCCCCTGACTTTTAGCCCAATGTCACTAACTACATATTTAATGTTTCAAACTAGTAGTTCCCCAGGCTTCTGAGTGTTAAAATATCCAAAACAGAACTCATTGTCTTTCACCCACAAAATATCCATTTTTTGAACTTTTTTTCTTTCAGAGGCACCAACTTTCTTTTGAACTTTCTTTCTGTCAGAGGCACCAACATCCTTCTAGTCAGCCATGCTTACAACCTAGGAGTCATCCTTGATTCTTTACTTTCCCATTCCCCACCCATCCATTCAATTGCCTAATCTTGTAAATTCGACCATCAAAACATTCCTTTTTCTTTCTTCTCTCCAATCACATTATCTACCAGGCCCTCATCACCACTCCTCATCTTAACAATTGTGATAGCTACCTAATTGGTCTCTCTGCCAACTATCTCTTTCTGTAGTCCATCTTCCATATAGCTGCCAAAGGGACATACCTAAAAAATAAGTCTGACCATATTAGGATAAAATACAAACTCCTCTTTTTGGGATTTAAAGTTCTTTACAATATGAAGCTCAGTATGGGAGCTACAACCTACCTTTTCAGACTAATTATAATCAGACTTTATGCTCTTCTTCCTATAAGGCATTTCCACCTCTGGTCTCCCTTGCATAATTTCTCATCCATGCTTGAAAGTCACTCTTTATGTCTGCCTCTTCAGAATTACCAGCCTCCTCCAAATCTCCCCTTCAATGACCCTTCCCACATGAGATCTTTCCTTTACTCACTCCCCAGTGCCTCCGACTAAAATAACTTTGTTTATCCAGTTTATCCACATATATGTGTGTGTGTGTGTGTGTGTGTGTATATATATATATATATATATATATATATATATATACACATTATATACTTGTAGAGTCTTTCCCCTCTTCCCAATAGAATTGAAACATCCCAAGGGCAAAGTGTGCTTAATTTTTGTATTTGTGATCCTTAGCATTTAACACAGTGTGTGGCACACAGAGTAAGGGCATAATAAATGCTGAGTTATTGACTAAATGGAAGGAGATGGGTCTACATGAAGTAAAAGAATGTAGGCTCTTTGAAGGCTCTTTGTTTTTGTTGTGACCTTTTTTAATTGCCAGCATTTAGCACACCACTGCATATCATAGGTACTTAATAGATGTCTGTTTTTTTAATTTAATGGAAATGCAGCTGCTAAAGCACAAACTAAATAGAAGAAGGGTTAATACAATAATTCGCAATAGACAAAGCCATCGAGATGAGCAGAAGGCATTAAATGTTATGTATCAATAGTCATTTCATTTTTCTTCAGTTGTTTCAGTGGGCCCCAATTTGAGGTGTTCTTGGCAAAGAATCTGAAGTAATTTGCTCTTTCCTTCTTCAGCTCATTTTAAAGATGAGGAAACTAAGGCAAACAGTTACTTACCCAGCATCACACAGCTGGGAAGTATCTGAGGACAAATTTGAACTCATAAAGAGAGAAGTCTCTGTGACTTTAGGTCAAGCATTCTATCTACTGCACCACCTAACTGCCCACAAATCATTATGATACCAGCAAAGAAAAAAAGTGACACAAAAGGATAGAGTCCTGGCCTTGGGTTTAAGAGAACTTCATTTAAATCCTACCTTAGACACAAGCTATATGACCCAAACCTCTTTCAGGGTCCATTTCTTCTTTCTGTGAAGTGAGATAATAATTGCTCAAGTGAGATTTTATCGATAGATTAATGATAGGTAGAAATATAAAACTAGAATAGATATAGGTAAAAGGAAGCAAATAATCACTTCATAGACATCTCTGATATACTTCCTATTATGCATTTCTCGAGTGGAAAAAAAGAAAAATATAGGATAAATCTTATAGAAAAGAATGGATTATATTTAAGAGAGGATTGTTTGAAGTTATCTGTCTTTTAGCATATTCTACAGACCTTTAAGTCAGCCAAAGAAAATGGTGAATGGATTCTTGACCCATACATGTTGTAAAATGTGTATGGAAGTGGGATAGAGTGGTATTTCTGAATTTAAATTCCAGGCTAATGGCCTCTACTACTAAATGAATAACTGATACATTCTTGCCTTTTTGTAAATTTTGTTTTTTGGAAAGTGAAAAAAATACATAAGGAAATGGCTATTCTAGATCTCATTCTAACATGTAAAGAAGAAGCTAGTCAGTGAAGTTGAAATGATGAGAACCCCAAGATTCAGGGACCATGATATTTTTTAAGTTTGTGATTGATAAGCAAGTGGAATGTGGCTGAGTACACTAGACTTCAGGAAAGTAGATTTCAAAGATGAGATAGGATGGGCAAAAATTCTCATGAATTTAATGTCTAAAAAAGTAGTCAGCTAAAGGAGGTTGGACATGTCTCTATAGTAAAATTCTGGTTAAATATTCACATATGAAGGAAAGGAAGAGATATTTAAAGAAACTGATCTAACTACTCAGAGAACTGATCATCAAGCTCATATTTTAGATGGGAGTAATAGCATAAATGTGGATGAATACTCAAAGAGCAAAGAATAAGAATATCAGGCAGGCTATGACCAGAAGTGTAAGCTAAATAATGTTAATGATGACAAAAAAGGAATTTTTAAAAGCCATATCCAGGGCAGAAAGAAGGTTATGGTACCCACTGATCAAGGTGGATAAGGGGTTATAAATTGATTGAAGAAAGCAAGATTATTTGACAAGAAGACAACACAGCCATGTGATTAGAAAGCTGGATTTGCTGTCAGGAAGACTCAAATCTGAATCCCATATTTGATACCTGCTAACTATGAAACCACGGGCAAGCTACTTACCTCTCTAAACCTCAGGTCATCGTTTGTAAAAGAGAGGACACTAAAGCCTATAATATCACTTGATAGGGTTATTGTGAAACACATAGTAAAGAAGAAATGTAAAATAATTTGAAAACTTTAAAATACATTATAAATGTCAATTCAGAATTCCTTAAGAGAATAATCATCTGAGTATATGGACTTGCAGAAAAATGTTTAACAGTGACTTGAAACCAAGACAAGTGAAAATGTTTTAATTAAATCCAATCATAAGATTAACCCTAGATCTTGTTCAAGATTGTAAAACTTTAATTGAAAAAGAAAGTGTCTAATGGAGAGTAGGGGTGAGAGAGGGATGTTTTGGCTTGAGAAGTTACAAAGATGGTGAGTAAAGGGATTTCAGGATCAATGGCATCACTGATTTGAACTGATTTATTATTTTTATTATTAATATTAATACATTATTGCCCAACTGGAAAATTGGTAGCTGGGGTATAATTCCTGGCAAGAAAATGTCTGGGATGGAATAAGAAGCATGTCTGGAGATATGACTAGAGATAGTGGGTAGAAAGGGTTAAGATTCTGGTAGGTACAGCAAGGAAGACCAAAATGTCCAGTGATCTGGAGCCTCCCAAGGAAGATGGGATATATAGCAAGAAATTGGTCTAGGACAGTGATGGGCAAACTTTTTAAAGAGGGGGCCAAAGGAAATGCTCATCTGTCTGTCTGTTTCTAAAGCAACTCTTTCCAAGTTTCATTGTATTGTATCCTACTCATTAGAAATAATGTCCCACAAGGCTGGATAGAACATTTCAGGGGTCTGCATTTGGCCCGTGGGCTGTCGTTTGCCCATCACTGGTCTAGGTAGAATGACCAAAGTATCAGTTGGAGTCAGTAATGTAGCAAGAGAAGAGAATGACAAAGGGACAACCCCTGAAATGTCAAGAAGAGGCAGTGTGTTAAAGCATTAGGTTCTGAATTTGAGTCAAGGGGACCTAGGTCCAAATACAACCTTTGACACTTACTGTACTGTTGAATCTTGGGGAAATTGCTTAATCCCTCCAACCCTCCATTTCCTCATTTATAAAATGTACATCAGTAAAACAGCACAGGATTTTATGAGGATCAAACAAGATGATGTCTGTAAAGCCTCTGTGTTGGTTAAAGTGCTACAAAAATGTCTGTTATTATTAGTAAGAACCCAAGAGCAGAGTCCTCAGCAGGACCCTTTGTGGAGAATTTACATGAAAATATGAATAAATTGTATAGGAAGAGAAAAAAGGAGAAAAGAAAGAAATATTTTTATTAGCAATTAGAGCTATCAGAAAAATAGATTGGGCTGCAATGGATGATGATTTTTTTTTACCTTCACCCTTAGATGTCTTCCATTAGAAGTTGGCACAGTAAACAAGATTCATGTTTTGTTTGAAGGTTGATTTAGACCATGAGTTTTTAACCTAGAGTCTAAGTACTAAATGAAGATTTCAGAAGGTCTTTGACCTGGGGGGCAGGGGAAAACTGCATCTTTATTTAATTGTAAGTGATTTCCTTTGTAATCCTATGCATTTCAAAACATTGTAAGAAAGGACTTATAAGCTTCATCAGATTGTTTAAGAAGTTCATGACACAAAAAAAGGTTAAGAATCATTGATCGAGACCTGCTCTGAGTTGCTTTTCATCTCTATAATTCTTAAGATTCTAAGTGCTGCAGGGGTCAAAGTAGAGAGAAGTCACTTCTGATTGGAACCATTAGGGAAATTTTTATGGAATGAGGTAAGCTTAGGAAGGAGGGGATGAGAAAATATTGCAGGTAGGCTTATTTTCTGAGAGGAGAAGCAGAGATAAAGAGGCAGCATGAGGTAATGATTAGAGGGACCTAGATTCAAGTTCTATCTCTGACACATACATGGTCTGTGACAGTAGAAATCACTTAAAATCTCAGTGACATAGACCAAAATTGTCAAATGTGGTTCACAAAAGGCCCAAATATAGCCCAAACCAAATTAAAATATTATTGGAAATAATGGTTTTCCAAGTCAATATGAAGCCCAAAGGGATCCATGCATGTATGATTCAGTGGCATCTATTTCTATTTGAGTTTGATAGTATTGACCTAGATAATTCCTAAAATTAAATTTCAGATAAGGTGCCAATCTGCATTGATAAAAAATTTCCTTTTCTAGAACTTCCCTTTGCCAAGAAATAGAATCCCAGATCCAGGTCCTTTCTCTATCAAAGAATCAAAACACCATATGATTTATTAGTAGCAGGGAGATAAGTTTGGAGAAGTAGCAGAAAAGTAGTAGAGGATTTTGAATGCTGACCTAAGATCATTGCACTATACCCTCTATGCAGTGAAAAGCCATGAGATTTTTTTAGAAATTAAGAATCACATGTTTATGAGCAGAGGCAGGAAAGCTAATTTAGTATACAGCTGAGTGTGGGTTACATTGAAAGCACTGAGGGCAGTTAGGAAGCCGATTTAGTGAAGATGATGAGTTCAGTTTCTCTGCATCTCCCTTTCCTGTTTCCTCTTCTTCTCTCTGCTCTCTTCCTCTATTATCTAATTTCACTTTTCCTCATTTCTATACCATCTATCCTTCTCCATTAGAAAGGAGTAATTCTGAAGTGTCACTACCTACATCACTTATTTTCCCCCAATCACATGATTAGATTCATTCAGTAGTAAAGCTCTCTTCCTTCTTGTAAGCTGGCACTTCATGTTTAGCTTTCTCTTCTCCCAAAATAGCTTCTATGCAATAATTTTAGGTTGCAGTGTTGTTAGAATACAACAGCTGTTCTCTTAATAGTAGTAGCATACCTTTACAGCTAATAAAGTACTTTCCTCTCAAGGATCCTATAAGTAAGGATAACATCTCATTACCCACATTTTATAGAAAAGGAAACTGAGGTTCAGAGCGACTTACCCAAGGTATCTAGCTAATAAAACAGTAGTCAGGACTTGAACCCAAGTTTCACCTTAAATCTAGTGCTTTTTTTTCCCCCAAGACAGTACTCAGCCTTTCATTCCCAAGTAATTTCCAGAGACTGAAACTGTCAACTATCCCCTGATTATACTGTCTTAGAAATCCTCTACTTCCAATTCTTTTGTTATGCATACTCATTGAAAACGCTTTTTTTTTTTAATTAAAGATTATCCTTTTTAACTAAGTTGGTTTTGGCTTTCCTGAAACCTAGAGATAGCCTTGATTTGGTCAGATTTGGCTCACTGCTCAGGGAAGCCTCTAAAAAATAGAGTTTGCATGTCGATTAGATTAAATGGACTACTTCTCAGGAGATTTCAGATTATGTAGGTTTAGGAGGTCTTCCAGACCCCAAGATTATTCTAATACAATATTCCACTGTAAGATGTTTAAATAATTTCATTAAATTATAGTTAGGTATCATGTTACTTTTCCCATGGGCATTTAATAAATGCTAATAAATTGAAGTGGTATAAATCATGTTATTATGAAACTTAAGCTATTTGATTAGATGAAGAAGTCACTGAGTAGAACTTTTTAACTATATTATATGTCAGTTATAAAAGGTCAGCTTTGAGATGTTGCCTTGTTCAGGGGATATAAAGACCTGGACTTGAAGCTGGAAAGTGGAGGGAGAGACAGCATTTAAAGCTACCTTTTATAATGAAGGTCACCTGGGGAGCTGAGAGCTACCTAAGGCATCTAGGTGGCACAATGGACAGAGTGCTGAGTCTGGAGTCTAACAGACTCATCTTCCCAAGTTCAAGTCTGGCTTCCTACATGACTGACCCTGGACCCTCAGTTTCTTTATCTGTAGAATGTACTGTAAAATGAACTGGAGAAGGAAATGGCCAACCACTCCAGCATCTTTGCCACAAAAATCCCAAGTGGGCTCACAAGGAGTCACATGTGACTGAAACAGCTGAACAACACTTGGAGAAATGTTCAGTAGCAGGCTCAGACTTTGTTACCTTTTGAGTCCAGCTCTCTAAACACTGAGATCAAGACTTAGTTCTGGCATATCCTGGCTATGTTATCTCTTAAGTGTTCTAAGGCAATGCAGTGAGGTTTTTAAAAATTTTAGTCAAGGTGCCAACCTGTGTGGGTAAAGTGAATCTTATACTTATGAAATTACAGTCCAGACCATATCTTACCATATGAACATTTTAGAGAGTAATCACACTGATATCCAATTTCTTCAGTCCTGCTCAACCTTACTGTTACTTATAAAGAACAAAAGACTACTAAATAAACATGAAACCATTCAGGGTGGCTCCTTAAGCCTCTCATACTAATAATTTCACACTTATGAGAAATTTTTCTTGCATATACATGTTAATTTTTGTTGTTCAAGGTGTATTTGCATGTAGCATAGAGATTAAGACCCCAGTGTTCTTTTAATACCTTCCACCTAAGAGCTCTCTAGGTTTATATTTCAAGTTGCTAATAGAGGAATTATTTTTAAAGGCTTTAGCTAATTGGTAAGGACATCTTACTACTTACATTTTATTAATCAATTTAGGCACAGCTCCTGTCAGTTCATAATAGTCACAAGCTTTTCATAGCTGAGAGAGGAGAAATTCCTTAACAGTCTACAAATTCTCACACATCTGATGCCAACACTTACATTGCCTTAAAGGTTTCCACCTTGATAGCTTCTTCTACTGGTGCTACTGCACATTTTCAGGTGATAAGCCAAGAAACACATTGATGATCCACATGTGTGAACAAGGAAAAAAATCTATTGTTTCTTAAAACCCATTAAAAGCCTATAACTTCTTTGATGGCAGAATTCTCTCTTTTCTCCCTCATGTGCATTAATGAATATTCAATAAGTATTCTTTGTTGATGATAAAAAATGTTATCAAATGCCTGGTTAGTGATTTGAAAATCACATGAAGACATCATTCTAAATTGGAATACAAAATGGAACCCATGTAACTTGTACCTTTTTCCACACTCAACATAGATAAGATACAAAATGAAAATAATAATCAGTCAGAGCTGGAAGGCAGTTTAAAGATCATTCTAAGTGGCACAATGGAGAAGGCCTTGAGTTGAGAGTCAAGGAAGAGTTCAAATCCTACCTCAGATACTTACTAGCTTTGTGACCTTAGGCAAGAGACTTAATCTCAGGTTGCCTCAGTTTCCTCTTCTCCAAAACAGGGATAATATAATAGTAGCACCTCCCTCTAAGGGTTGTGGCAAGGATAAAATGAGATACTGTTTATAAAGAACCTTAAGAGGCTATATCTGAGTGCTGTTATTAAATATCTTGTATGTACACAGTTTTTGGCATGCTGTCTTTCCCCTAAGAATGGGAGTTTCTTGAGATCAATAAACTGTCTTTTGCCTTTCTTTTTATCCACAGCACCTACCCTAGTGCTCCACACATAATAGGTACTTGATAAATGCCTGTTGGTTATTATATTCTCCTACAGGGTGCAGGAATACCTACTACGACACCCCTTCTAAGATTCTTGAACATTTCTGACTTGGAGTTGAATACTACCCAAGACATTCCATTCTATTATTGGAAAGTTTTTTTCTTATTCATTTTAGACAAACCTGCTTTTTTGTAACTTAAACTGATTTGTTATTCTTCCTTTTGAATCTAAACAAAATATTTATCAACTTTCTCTGCATGTTGTTGTTCAGTTGTTCAGTGGACCATGGGCCATAATGAAGTTTTCTTCGCAAAGGCACTGAAAAGGTTCATCATTTCCTTGTCCGGTAGACTATGGCAAACAGAGGTTAAGTGATTTGCCTAGGGTCAAACACCTAGTGAGTGTCTGAGGCTAGATTTGAACTCATCTTTCTGACTTCACACCCAGCACTCAATCCACTGAGCCTCCTAACTGCCAAATCTGCAAGTATTTAAAGACAATTATTATCATTTGTATGATGCTTTATGATTCACACAGCATGTTATTTGCTAGAGTCCCCTGAGATATATTATTATCTCCGTTTTGCTAAGACAAAATCTGTGGTTAAAAAAGATTGTAACTTTTCTGCAGTCATGAAATTAGTGTCAGAGCCAGGGCTTTCCCAGTTTTTGTGAATCAAAATTCAGTGCTCTTTCTGTTTTCTCCATTTTTTACTACCAGATCCAGCATGGACTCCATAGCATGTGAATATGCAGCCTTCAAAGATCCCCAATACCTTCAACCATCCCCTTTACTAGGCATGGTTGCTAGAGTCTACATTATCCTACTTCTCTGTGGCTCCTAATATCATCTACCTTGTTGGGTCCTTTTAAAATTTGTTCTAGATATGGTTTGACAAGAGCAAAGCACAATGTGATCATTAACGCTATGGGTCCAGAGATTACGTTGCCATCAAGGAAATAAAAATTAGGTTAGCTTTATAGTCAGTGATGCACTTTTGGTTTATGTGTGAACAGCTGATTTTTTTTAACTTAATTTCAAAATTTGACATTCATTCCTACAAAATGTCTTCTTTTTAGTTTTATTACATTGCTCTGGCCTTTTAAATTATTGGTTCTATCAACCAATCTATTACTTATGCTTCTTAGCTTTCTTTTATCTTAAAATTTTATAAGAATGAACTTTATACCTTCATTCATACTTGACAAAAATATTAAACAGGACAGGCCCAAGTAAATAGCCCCTAAGTATACCACAATATGCCCAGATCTCCCCCATGAAGCACATGGTATACCAGAAGGAAATTCCTAGTTCAATAGTAATATGCAATTATATAAAAATAACTTAAAAGTATAGTTCTTGGGGCAGCTGGGTAGCTCAGTGGAGTGAGAGCCAGGCCTAAAGACAGGAGGTCCTAGGTTCAAACCCGGCCTCAGCCACTTCCCAGCTGTGTGACCCTGGGCAAGTCACTTGACCCCCATTGCCCACCCTTACCAATCTTCCACCTATGAGACAATACACCGAAGTACAAGGGTGTAAAAAAAAAAAAAAGTATAGTTCTTATGAGTAGTTATTAAAATATAAAGCATAGTTATTCCTAAATGGAACATGATAATAGATCAATACATGTTCAAAGCCCAACAGTACCTGCAGCTCAGCTGCCTTAGAAGAATAGAATGTATGAAGGAATGTTCAAGGGCTCACCAAGGAAAGGAAGAAGTCACTGTGCCCTATACTGCTTTTGGAAGAGAAACAACAAGCTTCTGTTCTCTTCACCAGGTAGAGAAGAGAGCAAACAAACTGAAGTACCCACTTTGAGGCTCCTCAACATTTAAAAAGAAAAGAAATAGAGCAAGGGAAAGAGAAAATGAGCTATAAAGCTCTGCGTTTTTAGTATAGGCCATTTCTTCCATTCAAATAAGTCAACATACTCCTAATTTGTGGTTTTGGGTATTTTTTGCCTGCCAACTTCCCTCTTGGAGGCAATGTTATCTATCTTCTCCACGTCAGGTTCACCCAAATTTGAATAGTCTGTTTTGAATCAAGATGGTCCTGCTCTATTCAAAAGCAGAAAACTGCCTCTTCAGTATACTTATATGACCCATTTAATGGATCCGTTTTGGGATGGAGTAGGAAGAGCACTTGACTTGCAAGTCAGGGAAGCTGGATTTCAGTTTCAAATCTGATATTTACTCTGTGACCTGCATATACTATGGGTAGAATCTTCAAATTTGGTCAATAAGTTTGATGTCGCTTCAAGGCAAAATTCTAGTACTTATTAGTTAAAGGCTAGCTTAATGAGCATGTAGAAGTGGAAACTCAACAGGTTGAAAAGGTTAGTAATTCAGGGGAATGTCAAGCATAATATTTCAACAAGGCATTTCACAAAGCTGCTCATGTTTCCTTTGTGGACATGATAGGTTGAGTCAGTCAGAGTTAAAACTGAATGAATAATGGATTGGGAGAGTAGATAATTCTTGTATGGATAACATATTGGAATGAAGTTTCTGAACTCCCAAGAATTTCTCCTTGGCTATGGCCTAATTCAACATTTTTATCACTGATTTAGATAAAAATATTGATGGTATGATCACAAAATTTAAAAGATAACTAGCTACCATTTTATAACAGCCTTAGCATACCCAGCTCTCCCAAAAAAAGGCCTAGACAAGTTAGAAAAACTGAACACACTTAACAAAATGGCATTTAATGGGAATAAATATAAAGACTTTCACCTAAGATTCAAGTGGAAAAAGTACAGGATACAAAGGAGTTGAAAAAGACATGGTATTCTTCATGGACTAGAAGTAACACATCAGCAAAAAAAGATGTCAGTAATATACGGTAATTTGGTCTTGATATTTTAGGAAGAACATCAACTATCTAGAGCTCATCAGGACCATATGGATACAGATAGTGAGATGACTACATTCATGCTATTCTAGGATTTGTCAAAAAAAATTAGAATATTTGTCCTTATTAAGAAAACTGAGAGGAGAGAGTTGATAACTACTATTAAACATCAGGAAGGATATCATATAATTGTTGTGTGTTTACCCAAGGAACAAAATTAGGAGCAATGAGTGGCAAAGGAGTGGTATTTGATTTAGTATGAGAATAATAAATAAGAGCTGAAAATGTCATGGATGGCCTCTGGAGGTAATGGATTGACTTTCATTGGAAGTCTTCAGGTGGAGACTGACTGAATGATCTCTTGTCAAGGATGTTGTAGAAATCATTCCTATCCACATGACTTGGACTAGTTGTCCTCTAAAGTCTCTTCTAGCTCCCTGATTCTATTCTGTAATTTAATGAGATCTGTCTCTTTTTGCTTCCTCAGCTATCATATAAAGGAGATTTTGTATTGTAGATCAGGTCAATATCTGATTTTGGTGGATAAGTTGTGCAGTCATGTGAATTTTGAACATTTTCACTAAAATTTTATTTTATGTTATCTTCTTAATCCTCATTTATTCAAAAGAAGTGTTGTGGTCTTGAAATTTGGCATTTATATGATTACTTCCTTATAGAAGTTATTTTATTGCTCTACTAAAAGAATTCAACTAAAATATAAATTGAGAGTAGTACACATAATTTAGAATTGAAATAGTATTCACTTCTTAGTACCTATTTATGAATTAACATCTAAGTTATTTAGATTTTTCCCTATTTCCATATTTTTACCTGTAGGAAAAACTTTTTAAGACTTTGAAGTTTTTGAATGAAAAATATAATGGGGAGGATTTGTATTCTCATTTTACTTATACTTAACTTATTGTACTTGAGACATACCTAAAATCATTTCCCCTTTTTCCCCTTTTAATTGGAATGTCCATCTTAAAGCTAATATCCTTAAGTAAAATGAACACTAACTTCACTTCTAAGAAGATAATTTTGAGTCTAGCAGATATAAGACCAAAATTGCCATGTAATTGTAAATCATTGGAAATTCAACAAAATTTTGTCTATCTTGTGAGAAGTAATATTCCCTTTCACTGGTGTTTTTCAACTGTAAAACAATAGAAATGCATAAAAAGCTCATTGTAACTTACCAAGGCACAATAGGAATATTGCCTGACATTTAATTTTGAATAAGATATGTAGAAAACTTGGAGAGGGTCCAGAGAAAAACAATAAAATGATTGAATGGTTAGAAAATAGGACATGGGTGGGGGGAGGTGAAAGGATCTAAATTATTTAGCTGAAGGGGGAAAGGGAACTGAGCAGAAACTTAATAATTGTCTTCAGAAATAATGATTGTTAGAAGGAGATTGCTAAGTAACTGTTGTCAATCATCATTGTAGTCTAAATTATAGGAATAGTCCTTAAAATAAAATTTTGGGTTAGGTGTATGGAAGAACTTTATACAAATTATTTTTTAAACATTTAAATAGGCCACTAGCATAAGTTATAGTTCTTTAAGAATAAACTAAACAATTCCATGACTTGGTTAGTTAAATAAGTAAAGCTTGGAGGGAGGATGGTCAGATAACATAGCTTCTCTATATATTCTCATCTGATATAATTCAATATTTGTTTGATATTTGAAAGTAGAATTTGTCTCTCATTTGCAGAGTTGTCTCTGCAAAGCATTCTATTTAAAACAAAGCATGATTTTATGAGAAAACAAATACCTAAAATTGTCTAATCACTGAAGTATAAGTCTAATTATAATGTAACCTAAAAGTAAGAAATGTGTTTGCTTAACCATTTAGCTTGTTTTCTCCCGAAAGTCTATGCTATGAATGTTGATTCAGGTCAAGTAGCCTATAGCATGAAAGAAACATATTCATAGTTCAATTCAGTTTAGTATTTTGCTGTAGTTATATGTAGTTTATGAATGATGTCAAGGAAATATAAACTAAAGATTTTGTGGCATGAAGCATCATGAACAGAAATTTTAGCTTGTAAATTATGTAATTCTACATAATTTTTGGAAATAGACATGTTAGGGCATTAATACACACTGGAATTTTCTGTTTATAGCATTCTAGGTTGTGTTTTATGTTTTTGTTTCAGTTTTCTTTGTTAGGGAGTGGGGTAGATGAAAACATCACTAGTGAAAACATTCATTAGCGGTCCACTCTGCTTCCAGTACTATGGCTGAAAGTGACTTCTTTTCCTCTAGGTGGCCAGTGCTGGTATAGACACTCCTACGAAAGACATATGCCATAGAGACAATTGAATCTTATGTTTTAGTTTCCTGTGGATCTTTTGACATCATACACCCCATACAAGCACTCCATTTGTCCAGTTTGTTATATTTTATCCTACTCCCTGAGTAAAAGAATAATTTGTAATATAATCGTGCTATGCTTTCTACTCTTAGGGATAGAGACTGAAGAGTTTGCTTTGCGCTAGACAAGAGTATTATTAATTTGGCTTCTACTCAATGGGGATCAATTTTCCCAAAATTTGAAAGGTGGAAGGCCGTTAAGGATTATTGTACCTTCATCATTTTCCTTCAAATTATGGAAGATGTTAATTTCTCCCTCAAATCAAATGATAAACTAGATGATCTCTTATACCAGCAATGGGCAACTATGGCTCGCGGGCCAGATGTGGCCCCCTGAAATGTTCTGTCCAGCTGTGCAACATTATTCCTAATCTGATGACTACAGTGAGTAGGATACAATACAATGAAACTTCAAAAGAGTTGCCTTAGAACCAGACTGACAGATGAGCATTTCCTTTCCTTTGGCCTCCTCCTTAAAAACTTTGCCCATCACTGTCTTATACATGACCTTTTCAACCTTATCTCCTTTTAACATATTTGGTGTTCCAGATGAACTGCCTCCCTCTCTTGCCCCCATTAAAGTACCCATCATTTGACAAAAATAATGTGAATATATAAGAGTATTTCTACTTATTTCTGTTCTTCAGTCCACCTTTAGGAAATAAATCTAATAGTGTTATTGCTGGTTCAAAAGCTAATAAGAGTTTATAACTCTTTGAGCATAATTCCAGATTGCTCTCCAAAATGGTTCAATCAGTTCACAGTTCCACCAACAGTGTTTGAGTGTCTCAATTTTTCTAAATCTACTCTGACATCTGCCACTTTGCTCTTTTATCATTTTAGCCAATTTGATTAGTGTGACATGATACCAAAACAAACACAGAAATTATATGAATATAAGTGTAAAACACTTTTTATACAAATAAAATCACATTTAAATAATTGGAGAAATATTCCTTTTTCCTGGGTGTGTAGAGCTAATTTAATTAAAATGACAAACCTATTAATCTACTTATTTTAAAGCCATCCCAATTATAATTACCAACAAATTATTTTGTTGAGATAGGAAAAAATAAGCAAACTCATTTGGAAAAACAAAAGGTCAAGAATATCAAAGGAATTTATGAAAAAAATGTTGGTTTAGAAGGTACTAAATTTTGAACTATATCATTAAGCAGTAGTGGTCAAAACTATATGGTACTCACTAAGAAAAAGTAGATCATTGCAACAGAACATACAACAAACAGGTGTAAAATATTACAAACATAAAAATCTATATTTTTAATAAGAATTCCATATTTGGTGAAAATGTTCTGAGACAATTGGAATGCTGTTTAGCAGAAACCATATATAGAATCAATATCTTACACAATGCATAAAGATAAGGTGAAAATGGATACATGACCCATGCAAAAAGGGATATATCATAAGCAAATTAGAAAAACCAGAAATGTTATCTTACCTATCAGATGTGTTGACATGAGAAGAATTTGTGAAAAAATAGGAGATAGAAAGCACTGTAGCATGTAAAATGGATAATTTTGTGTACATTAAATTAAATGTTTTTGTACAAATAAAACTAATATAGCCAAGATTAGAAGGGAAGCAGTAAGTTGGGAAACAAAGGATAGTTAGTTTCTTGATTAGAGGTCTCATATCTAAAATATATAGAGAATTTTATGAATTTTATAAGAATATGAAGCATTCGCCAATTGGAAAATGGTCCAGAGATATGATCAAACAATTTTGGATGAAAAAAATCAAACCTATATGTAACAATAGGAAAAAAATTCTCTAAATCACTGTGGACTAGAGAAATGCAAACCATGTCATGTTTCAGTAAATGTTTATCGTCTGTTTTTTTTTTTTAAAACCCTTGTACTTTGGTGTATTGTCTCATAGGTGGAAGATTGGTAAGGGTGGGCAATGGGGGTCAAGTGACTTGCCCAGGGTCACACAGCTGGGAAGTGGCTGAGGGCCGGGTTTGAACCTAGGACCTCCTGTCTCTAGGCCTGACTCTCACTCCACTGAGCTACCCAGCTGTCCCTTATCGTCTGTTTTTAAGGACCTTACACTTCTTACACTTTTCATAACATTTTTCTGCTGTTTCTCTCTAATAAAATTCATAGGATTTAGAACCAGAAACAATCTAAAAGATTCTAAAAGATGATTTTTATAATTCCTTATTTTACAAAGAGCAAATGGAAAGTATTACACTATATGATAGTTAAATGAGATTAGCATACACACACTGCTTTACAAACCTCAAAATATTCTATAAATGCTAAGTATTCTTACCTTCTAATGCATCTCCTCCTCCCACACAACTGTATGCAGCATCAGGGAAGGACACATATTTCTGTGTTTCTTTTTGACAACAGACCAGTATTCTATCAATAGCAAATGTTTAGTAAGTGTTAGTAGAATTGAAATGAATAGAATCTGTAAGTTTTCCTTAAGTTCTATTTTAAACTGACTTCATATCACATCTATAACAGGGTTTGAATTAAATATACCATCCATGTGGTCATAGGATAGGGAAAATGAGCATTTCCTTTAGAATTTAGAATAGAGGGGCAGCTGGCTAGCTCAGTGGATTGAGAGCAAGGTCTAGAGATGGGATGTCCTAGGTTCAAATCCGACCTCAGACACTTCCCAGCTGTGTGACCCTGGGCAAGTCACTTGACCCCCATTGCCCACCCTTAACCCTCTTCTGCCTTGGAGCCAATACACAGTATTGACTCCAAGACCGAAAGTAAGGGTTTAAAAAAAATTTTTTTAAAGAATTTAGTATAATAGAGCATTAGAGGTAGCTCTCTGAGGTTTGTATTCCTAAGCAATATATATATATATACATATATATATATTCTTTTATAGGGAACAGCTATATTTTCTTCTCCTCATATGCCCAAGTACAACATTTGTCATTGTATATTTCATTGTCCTTTCTAATGTACCATGAAGTACTATGGGTCACCATTTTGTTTTGAATATAAGGTAATATAATCCATGTTCAAAGTCTTGTCCATCTTCTGACTTTAGGTTTTTAGATATAGAAGTGGTTATAGCAAGTTAGTTTCAGCATTTCATAATCATACCAAATTAGAAATTCAGCCTCTCTACACTTCAGTGACTAAATTTTATCTACTTGGGGATGTCCTCTATTCATGCAGATTATAGCACTTCACAGATTTAGTAGGTAGTCTTTCTCATTCAGGATTTTCCTTTTAATATTTGTTCTGATGTCACATTTTCCTAGTACTCCACACTCTTAGTGTTATATGCTATCTGTTGCTGGTTCGTATTACTTTATTTATATGGTACTATACTACATAAATTAATTTTATTTTTATATGACATTTTCAGCCAAGTTATGATTCATTTTGCATAATATTAAGTAATAATGTACTGAAATTGGCCCATAAAATACAGACTGTGCATAGAGAAAGGCTTTGCTATGGGCCTTCCTGATTAGTGTCTAGAATCTTTGAGGACACTGGTAGTGCTGGAGGGAAGATATACCCATGGATGTTGCCTCAAGGTATTGAGTCTCTGATGAAGTAGCTAAGAAATGTTTTAGCCATTGCTCTTTTAAAAAATAGTAGTAAAAACTGGGATAAGTAACTTGTTTATCAGTTAAGGTTCTAAATATAATTAAGAAAAAACACAGTATATCAAAACAGTTTCTAAGGAACAATATCTGTTTATTGATTAGGAATAGATTTTGCACTAGACCTGAGATTTGGGGCTTTTCCCTCTAAGAACCAACTGAGATGCACCGAATTTGAGATTCAGAAGAATTGTCAAAGGCCATGGAATCCAAGCTATACTCAAACAAGAATCCCCTCAGCAATATAACCAAGAAATGTTCATCTATTCTTTGCTTAAAGCCTTCTAATGAAGGGCAATACCCTGAGGCTGTCTATTCCACTTTGGGTTAACTTCAATTGTGAAATTCAGAAAAGATGAACATGAACATTGAGAGAATACCTACAATGTCAGTGTTTTCAGAGAATAAGAATCAATTTGTTCTGATTTTTCTAGTTTTGGAAATTTGATCATATTTTTGTTTGCTAATTATATCTAAAAGTCCTTCAATGAAAAATATGGCCATTTGTGATGTGAAAATAAATGATAAGCCTTTCTTGGTGGAATTTAATAATATTTTTGAAAATTATTTTGTTTATAGAAGCTAGTACTTCTATATTATAGAATCTGGTGCTTCAAGGAATTAAAGATACAAAGTTAAAGTTTATATTAAAATATTAAAGATAGAGTTTATATTAAATAAACTAAATACATTTTATATATTAAAGATAGAGTCTATATTAAAAAGGGAAAAATACAATATGTATGAAAGTAAGTAAAAGCAAAAAAAGCACAAAGTAATTTAAAGCTAATAATTTTTGGTTTTGATGTTCTTCAGAAATCTCTGATTCTTTGTGAACACGATTGGGGTTTTCTTTACAGAGATACTAGGGTAGTTTGCCATTTCCTTTTCATTATATAGATAAGGAACTGAGGCAAAGAGAGGGAAGTGACTTGCCCAGAGTCACACAGCTTCTTGACTCTCATTGTACTATTATGCCATCTGGCTGGTTTTGTGGATGAGATGGAGCTTAAACTATGCTTTGAGGAAGCTGAGGAAGCCAACGTGGAGGGCCACTTGTAGAAATGCAAGGAAGACAAGGATTCAATGTTGTATCCAGAGAACTGCTAACAAACAGGTTTGACTGATATGCAGAGAGGAAAAAAGAAAAATATTATGGATTTGGACTAGATAGGTAGATGGCTAAAATGAAAGATAGTATATCATTATAAAGGCAAGATGCAGTTTGCATAGTGAATAAAGAATCATCCTTGAAGACAGCAAGGCCTGGGCTCAATCCTGCTTAACTTTGCAGTGCTCTAGGCCAGAGGTATCATATCCCAGTGAGAGCTGAACCAGATTAAATGTAATTAGTAAATGTTTAACAGAATTAATAAAAATACAAAACAACATATATGATGTTAATTTGTCATCTTCCAAGACAGTATGCAGTCATAGAGATATATTTCTATTTGAGTCTGGTACCATTTTTCTATGGATCTCTTTTAAGTCAAAGGCTTGTAATAGTTAAGGGAATTTCTTCACCCAAGAGATCCATATCATAGATCCAGTCCATCTTTTATCCTAGAGGCAATATGGAGTCATTGATTTTTGAGTAGAGGAATTGACATGGTCAGTTGTATAACTATGAATGGAGGGAAGAGCATGAAGGAAAAAAGACCAGCCAGACTATTGGCTACTTCAATAGCCCACGTAGCAGTTGATGATGACCTGGATTAAGAGAGAGTCTGTGTAAATGGAGAGGAGAGGACCATTTTATTTTGAGAGAGGTGATAGAAATAAGATCAGTATGACTTTGTGACTGATTAAGGATACTAAAGTCAAAGAAGAGGCAGGAGAAAGGATAACATAAAAGTTGCGAACCCAAGTGATTAGCAAGAGGATGGTGGTGACATCAATTGGTTTTAGGAAGTTTTGAGGAAAATGTATTTATAGGAAAATATAGTAATTTCATTTTATAGTATATTTAGTTTGTGGTGCCAACTAATGTTTTAGGCTGTAAAGACTTTGCAGGAAGCCATGTTGGCCAAGCACGAGTGCCAGTTACTTGGAGTTGGCCAACATGGCTTCCTGCAAAGTCTCTACAAGGTGGAGATATCAAACAAATTGTTACTAAATGCAAGCCATATTTTGTGAAAGGCCATATATAGAGAGAGTTGGGAGTCATTTTCATAGATGTAGTAATGATGGACATCATCAAAGGAAAAATGCAGGGAAAGGAGAAGAGAACAGAACAGGAGTTGAAGGGCTCTCTGTCACAGTGCTTCTGAGATGATCTAAGTGGTCAAGAAAAGAATGATGGTCTAGCAGAGGAAACCAATAGAGAACTATCAGACAAGTGGAAAAAGAACTAAGAAAACAATGTGCCAGATGCCACCGAGGACAAAATATTCATGAAGAAACAGGGGACTCAATTGCCAGAGAAAAAGGGCAAAACAGATGAGGAATAAGAGAATATCATTGAGAGATCAGAGAAAGGTTTGGCCAGTGAGGTAAGACAGAAGACAGGTTACAAGAGATTGAGAAAGTGAGATGTTATGAATGTGGACAACTTTTTCTATAAATATGATTCACTGTCGAGGGAAAAGAGATAGAGAATCATGGCTTGAGGAAAGGGTTTTTAAGAATAGGTGGACCAGAGCATGTTTGTATATACCAGTGAAGGAGCTATTTGATAAAGAGATATTGAAGATGACAGAAAGAAGATAAAAATGAATAAAGAATGGGAAGAAAGATTCTTTGAGAAAATGGGATTACGTAGCCTAAAATTTAAAAGTACTGAAAGAATATTTTTAATATTTTTAATTTTTAAAGTTATGATACCAAAATTATGCATACTACTACTAATAACAATTGACATTTATATAGCATTTAAAAGTTTTTTAAGGTGCTTTACATACATTATCTCATTTAGCCTTGCAATATCTTTGTTAGGTATACACAAATTGGTTCTCCATCTCTGAGGAGAAAACAAGAGAAAATCGACTTTAGGGACAACGTAAGAGACAGAAATTAGTTAGAAAATGGAGTGGGATGGCGAGTGTCCTTAAATAGTTAGAATGCTTTACTAAAATTGGTTATATAAAGAAATCATTATTCTGTAGACCTTTAAAATAAAACTTTGATAATACCTAGAAGATAATTTGTCTAACTAAAAGCAGAAGAATAGATTTGGTGATATCTCAGTTTTTCCCAAAGCCTCTTTTTCCTAGTTTTCACTGTAAGAGAATCATACTTTAGAGTGAAATCAATTATTTTTATAATTTTGTTTACCTTTTATACCATATATACTTATATATACATATATCTCTTTAACATTTTTATTTACCTTAAATACTTTTTCAAAGGCTTCTAAAAATCTAATTGTGTTTCAGCTACCATATTATAAAAAATCTGACTGGTGATTACCATTTTTACTATGTTTGGCTACCTTCCCCAGTTCATCTCTCTTTACCTCTCTCCCTCATTTCTCTTCATTTTGAGATCTTTTGTGGAGGAAATTCACTGAGAGATTAAATAATGTCTAAGTATTCACACAGCTGATATGTGTCAGAGGTTGGACTTCATCCTGTCCTTAGGTGAGTCCTCTATCCCATCACTTTGCTTCCCCTTTCAATCTATGATTGAAAAAAAATATCCTGACCTCTTAAATGGAAACTGTATTTTGATATTAGAAGTTCCCATGTTGAATATGTTCAGAACCTAAGCATAAAGAAAAGATGTTCGAGTTCTGCAAACATTTTCATGCCCTATATTCAATGAATTGACCTCTTCCCTTTATAATACTATAGCATAATTGACATCTGTGTACTCTAGTTAACAAACAAAAGTATAAAATTGAACATTTTGTTGGGAAGTATGAATAAGTACGAAAATCAGACTATTCAGGACGGAGAAGTCTTTCCTCCTGCAGAGTACTATATTTGCTTCATATATTTCATACTACAAAGGGTCATAAAATCTTTTATATGCTCAAGAAGAGAAGTCTCAAATACATTGCCTCCAGACTGCAACACTCCCTAGTGTGACTTAACCAGATTAAAATATTATTGAGAAATATTGAACACAATAAATAAAAATTAATAAAACAGATAATGCCAAGAATAGTCCCTTTGTATAATGAAACCAATTTCTATTTGAATTTGACACCATTGCTCTAGAAGAATGAGAAAGTAGAATGTAACTGAAAATAATGGATTTGGAGGCAGAAGAACTAGATTCCAGTCACCTACCTACCAGTTGCTAATTAAGTGTCCTGGAAAATAAGGGAAAGGGTTTAAAAATTATTTGAGAAACTGACAGTTTAGGCTGTTTTTTTCTACAGTAGTGATTGTCTTTAGATTACCTTATCCTGAGGTACACTGTTACTTTTGTTTACCTGTTATGGTTGCCACCATTTATTCAGGATCATTTTGGTGAATAGAAGATAGACCTCTGAGATTTAAAATCCCAGGTAAAATGCTAAACTGATGTATCAGTCCTATTAAATGTTTACTTCCTCAAAGATCAATGACCCATCAGTACACAAACACATCCTGTTAGCTTCATTTCAGGATAATAGAGTTTTCTTGGGAAGGGAATAAACTTTGTGACAATTTACAGTTATCTTAAAATTTGTCTGAACTACACAAATAAATTCTGCTAGAAAAATACATCATGAAAGATATACTGAATTCTTATTTTGATAACTATAGATGTATTTGAATTAAGCATTTGCTAATCCTGACTGAAATGTCAATGAAAGCCAGTGCCTACCTATTAAATTTTGAGATGTCTGAGTGAAATTGCAAGTGTTTATCAAGAACACAGATTTGAGGGAGGTGGGAAGAAAATAAAAAATACTATAGTTATCTATATATATAGTATATTATTGGATATATATATAGATCTTGACACCTATTTGTTATTTTTATTCTACAAATTTTATTATAGTTTTAAAATATACATTATGGATATTGCTCTTTATACCCTCTCTCTTCATATACAAGTACATCTTATAAATCTTTCTAGTAAAAAAATATCAACCTGTTTATATAAGCAAATGACATAGTAGTCCAGAAGACAAATTTAAAGGGCAGTGTGATGTTAGGATTTTATTTATTCTACTTAGAAAACAATAATGAATATGAACTAAATTAATCGAAAACATGGTATCATACATCATGTTGTAAGTTAAAAAATAAAAATAAAATATTTAAATGAGACAGTATGTATATATTAATCTTTGAAATATCCAAGTATCCATTGAGATTAGTGTGATGTGATTTGTCCTGCAGCTGCTTCAAATTAAGAACAGGTGTAGAAGACAGATTATGCAAATACTCATATTAATGTAATTGTCAAATTGGTGTGTTTACCATTGTGCTTTTAAAGAGTAGACCATACTCCTATTTTAAATGTAAATTAGTTTCATTCTTGAGAGCTGCTATTGGATACTGCAACTTAGTCTTAGCTTAGAAATGAATAATTCCCAGAATATGTGAAACAATTCAGAAATCTGACGTTTTCTTTCCCAGTAAACTGTTTTTTAAAATAGACTATGAAATATTAAACTCTATCATGTCCTCTAAGTACAAATAAAGCATTTCTAGTAAGATGAAATTTTGAATTGCTTTTGACTATTGACTTTATATGCCTTTCTTCCACTTTCTTTCATGTAAAATTAAGAAAGCTATTCATTTTATCAATTTGTTCACATTTTATTCATAAAATATTAATATTATTATTTTAAAATAAGGCTAAAACAACAGAAATGGTAAAGAATGTATTTAAAATAAAGTCTCTTTCTTGAATGTCCAGAACAAGCTTAAACTCAGGTAAACCCATCTTAGAGGCAAATCAGGTATTAAATTATCCCCTGGGTATTTAAATTTTTTTGTTCTTTTGCTTATATGTTTATTGAAATTCTTGAAGGGCTTTTGATTCCTTTGTGTACTCTACCTTGTAGTGTGGCATCAAAAATTTTCACATATTGAATAGCAAAATGCTTTGTAAAGAGTTAGAATTTTTTTTCTGATTGGCCATCTTTCCCAGTCACATAGTTTTCTCATAGCCACATTAAATAAGAAGGGACAAGAGCAATGAGGACCACATCATGATCAGAAATGCTAATGAGAGATGCTTCTTTTGTATGTACATCTTGCAATCTGTTTTAGTACTCTATTAGAATCTATCACTCATCAGTGTAGGAAGGAAAAGGAGCTGCCACTGAGACCTACAAGGGATTAAAAGAGGCTGATCTAAGAGCTGCTGCTGGCTTCCCCTGTAGGGATCAGATGAGAAACTGCTACATTCTCCCAACCGCATATATATTCCTGGGGGTGCCAGTGATCTGTGTGCTCCCACCTGATGAGTGAAAACATTCTGTGGAAGGGATGCTGGTGCTCCCGGATTTGGGAGAGATGATGGAAGAAATTATTTCATTTTTCTTTCTGTTGTACATGTTAGTAGCAACTTTTTTTTTAATTTACTGTCATTCCATTCCAAAAATAGAGAAAATATGGGTCATGCTAGTAGGACTTACCTATTCTCAGGAAATATATGGATGCTTCAGCCTTGATACCTGGAAAAGATAAAGATGATCAAACTAATCTAAGAAGTTGATGTTCATTTCTACTTCTCTCATTTCTCATTTCCTTTTATATATTCATAGTGAGAAAGCAACAGGTCTTCCTCAGAAACACATTGATTTAGACTTGGAATAGGTGGGAGGTTACATACATAGCTCACCCAAATTATTAGCAGAAAAGAGAATGTCTACTAAGAGAACAGAAAAATAGCAGTTCAAATGAAAAATATACTCTTCAGGAAGCAGAATTTGTTTTACCTCAGAATAACTAAGACAATATGAATATGACTGACAAGTTTTATTTGGTTTTCTCCTTTTTTGTTTGTTTTAAAAGACATGTTTAAATTTTTTTCATTTCTGACATTTTTGTATTTAAAATGTGGTGATCAAGCTAAATGTGTAGAAAATCTCTATCCTAAAGCTATGTTGGAGTTCAAACCTGATGATAAGTGGAGCTATATGGTTTATTTTAAATGACCTGAAAATAGCTTCACCCATAGATTGAAAACTGGTTCTGTAGATTAGGTCAGCCATCCTAAAAGTTATTTCACTACTCTGCCATTTGTTTTAGAAATAGTTGGATAAAAATGCAACTTAATATCTATACTATGTCTCTTAATCCTTGTGAGGCATTTTCAGTTAAATATGAATAGGAAATCATGTAAGATGTCATCCTTGATATAATGTCTATAAGGCCCAGAAAAGCAGAGGGGCAAATCTCAAGTTCAAAACTAGGTTGAAATTTATTTCATGAACCCCAAATTTGTGGCAGTTGGTTTCCTTTCCTTCTGGGCTCCATTGCAAGAGTGATTCTGGCTGTTTTCCAAAAAACTTCATTGTAATTTGGTCCACCACAAAAACGTTCCTAGAGCACAGAAATTACCTACTATGGCAAATTAATGTCTTTTATTAGCACATTGCATAGTTTTGCATATTTTCAATGAAGTTGTTTTATTCTATAACAATATTAAGAATTTCTTACAAAATCCCCAAACTTCCTTGTAGTTTTTTTATAAACAAGCAGAATTTTACCTAGTGTATATAGAACCGAATTCTTTAAAAAAATCTAGTCATAGATCTTAGAAAACTGTATTAATAATTGAAGCAAACTGTAAATATAGAGTTCACAGAAAACCTATGCTTATATTTTTATATCGCCTAAACCCTTTACATGCTATAGTTAGAAGGCAAGAGTGTAATCTTGGAAAAGTCATTAAAAATTTAAAAATTCCTTAAGTTGTATAGTTTGTAGTATATTTTTTAACCTTGCAACATTTTTTTTCAGTTAGCTTTGTAATTTCTTCAATTGTGTAATGGCAGAACTTGAATGTCTTTCAAAGTATCTTGGCTTTAATCACTATAATTTCTAAGATATTAATGAAAAGGGCATTAATTTCATTCCATTACTAAAATATCCACCAAGTATCCAAATGTAGATATATTCAAATGCCAACTGCTATGTTTCCTCCCTTTAAAAAAATCATTTTGCCAGAATTTCTTTGACACCTCATCCTCTCATCAGCTTCACAAGGTAAAAAGAAAGATCCTGTAGCATGGAACCTGTAAGCATGAAGAGCAGAAAGTAAGAACTATTATTTGAATGTTGGATATTTCAATCCAACTATTACAACTCTCCTTATTTTTTAACTCTATCAAGAAATCACCATTTATTTATTTTTCAAACTTCCTTCCAGAAATATCCAATCATTCTTAAATAATGTAGCTCCCTATTTTCCTTTTCTCAGCAGATGCCAGAAAACAGTATCCTGGGGGAAAAAAATCCCCACTAGTACTCAGCACGCAAAGCCCATGCCTGAAGGTCCTGTTGACTGCTGCTTTCTCCCCCTCTTAGCACATAATAGCCATATCACCCGTAGGAACCCCCATAGCATTTTTTTTTCCTTTTCAGTGACTTTAGTTCTCATGGAAGATACTTGATTAACATCCCAGGAGATCGAATTGTCTACTTATTTAATGAAAAGGTATAGGTCTTATCCGTATCACAGATAGCAGCCAGGTCATTTGCCCCATCCTTGATCTCAACCTTACCTGTGGAGATAGACAAGCTCTGTGGGTGAGAGGTGACCATGTCTTTTCTATTCTTGGCTCCTCTGCTGAGATTTCTAACAAGGGTGCCAATTAGTGCCAGTTATGATGGTAGCTTTTGTAATGTGAGTTAGAGGGGTACTGGCTGGAAACAGGACTAAGAATCATGCATTCAAATACTCCTCTGGCAGTGTTACTTCCTTCCTATGCTTTTTTCAAATGGGCATATAGTCCTCATGAAGTAGGAAGATATTTCTGTTGTAGGAATCTCATCTCATTAAGTGATTAATATGAAATGTTTTAAGTATTTATCATTTCTAAATGCCTATATATTTGATTCTTTCTTGAGATAAGCCTAACATCAGTTTATTTTATTTATAGCCTCTACTAAACTACCATCAAATTAGCCCACTACTAATTGACTATTTACCCTGCATTTCCTTTTCCAGAGTAATCTACCTTTTCTTTCACTTTCATTAGAGAAATAGAAGATAAATGAGCATTTACCTTTAGGTATCTGAGAAGAGAGAGAAGCTAATAATGTCCATCAATAATCTGTACACAAATAGACCATACCTGTGTTGACGCTTCTGTTCTCAGTCTAATGATTTATTTATTTTACTGATGGTTGCTGTCTTCATTAGGGGATGTTACACATCAGATGGTGTCATGCAAAACTCAAGACATTGTGTCTGCCTAAATAAACTGACATTTTAGGGAGGTAAAAGACACTGAATTTGTCATTTTGGTTGGTGGTTCACTCAACTGGCTAGAGCACCATGATAAATGAGGCCAAGGTCATGAGTTCAAACCCCATGTGGGCCAGTTAGCTTTGCCCTGCTCCATGGCCACAGACTCCATGCTCCAAATTATATTGCAAATATTATCATAATACAGTTTTATTTAACTAACATGATTGCTGATTGAAATATTTTAAATTAATCATATTGGTGGAGAGATTTTTGTAAAAAATTCTAATCTTTCCAATCATAGCAACAAGGCATGTGTTTAAGTGGAAACAGCACTAATTGGCATATCTGTACGAGAAAGCTTAGAAATTTGTTCATCTGTGACTCATTCTATGCAATGAATTTCAGAGGAGTTGTATAGAAATCAAATTAGTAGCAGCTGAATATGTTCATTATACTATTAGGAGTTTGGTATATGAAGAAATTAAGCCTTCATGTAATTTTTTGTGTAAAGTGAAAAAATTAGGAGGATAAATTGCTCCTAAATCTCCGCCTTTTGAAGGAAAAGGACAAATTCAGTCTCAGACTGTGGGTTTGCATAAAGCAAGGTACAAACATCAAACCAGTGTGTGTTTATAATACTGAAAAGAAGAAAAACATACCCACTCCAGAGCAGATATGACTGTGTAACTGACAAACAGAAACAGAACCTGTAGTCATGCTGGATCCTTTCATTCCACACTGCTCTCGATGTGTTAACGAGATCATTCACCTATTTGCGATATAGATAAAGAACTGGCCTCAGAGATGCTAAAAATAAGGTATCCATGGCACTCGTTTTGCCCTACACATATGACAACACTGTAAACCATAGTGTCGCATGCATGCAGGTCGTCTTCCCTGAGTCAGCAGAAAGAACTGGCTTGGTCTTTGGTCTTTACTGCCTCTTTTGAACATGTTCTGAATCCCAATATTGGCACTCAGTAAATTCTCCTCATTGCCTGTTTGATTCTTGCTCTAGGCCACATAGAAATTATAAAAAACGACAATACTATGATTAGTTTACCTTTCTCATGAAGAATTCAAAGAATTTTACTAATATGAGTTTACTGATCCTTGTATGTTCTTGTGATAGGTAAACAGTTATATTATGAGTTTTTCAACAGCTAAACACAGGCAGTAATTACATTAGCAACAAACAAGTATCATTTCTGGTGTATCATTATGTTTCCTAGAAACATTAGCATATTTAACATGAATGAATCACTTGACCAAAGTCATAGAAAAGAAGTCATAGAAAAATGAAAATTATGATTAATTAGTTTTTTTGTGCGTACACACCACTATTTCCCAAGCTTTATAACTATATCCACACAATGTAGAAGTGAGTTTCATAAAAAAGAAAAACTACATTCTTGTTTTCCATTTTAAATATAAAATATGAAATTAAATAATACATATCACAATGTTAAAATTATGAAATATGGTGTGAAAACTACCTTAATTTTGTCCCAAAATTTAATCAACTCCTCTATATCCCAAGAGATATTAGAAATTACTCATAGATGGGTGTTTATGGTTTTCATCATTATGTTCAAGCCTTATACTCTTTTTTAGCTAAATTAGTTCATTAAATGCCTAACAATTGGTTTGACTTTTCTCTTCTTGACAAGTTATTTTAATGTACTATTGACCTAGGCCTTTAGATACATGTAAAGCAGTATATAAACTATATACAGTATTATATAAATATCCATTAATATTTTCATATTTATAAATTGTAATTAAACTACTTTTCCCCCCTTTTTGATTAACTTGATATAATGATATTATACTCCTAAAGTTGGGCCTGAATATTTTTGAATATCCACTTTGGACAATAGAAAGTAGTACAATTTTAATTTAAAATGTTTTTAGTTTTTAAAAGGATAGCCAATTTCTACATTCTTATAACAATACCAGTGTGAGGGTGAAGAGAAGAAAGCTTGAAGGAAGGATGGATGGATGGGAGAAAGGAAGGTAGCATCCCCAAACCCCATGACCTGAGCCCTTCAGGGCTCAAATAAAAGATCAGGTAGCAACTTAGGGTTTAGAATAGCTGAGTTTTATTTAAATTAGAAAAAGGAAAGTCTAGGGAAAATTAGGAGGTAGATAGAAGGGGGAAAAGGCGCCAAAAGAGAGCTACTAGCTGAGAGCTCTGCAGCCTGGTTCAGGGTAGAGAGCAGGAAAAGGCACCAAAACTCTCTTTCTTATACTTTCTTCAACACCTTCCCTAAAGGAAGTGGGAGGTGGAGGGGGGGGAGTTGTAGCAGGGAGGCCTGGGAGGCTTAGAGTAATTTTAAATGACACACCAGCCTTTATCATTTTTTTTTTCAAATCAGTTCCTTCTTTATCTAGTCACTTCAGCTAATCTTTGGACATACAAGTAATTCAATCTGATCCCATATAAAATATTTAATGCCAAATAATAACTGTCTAATCTAAACTTAGTTTTCATTGAATCTTTTCAGCAACTTATTTATAAGGCCATGTTTTGAAAGAGAATAGCTTCATATTTTCATATTCTAATCAAAAAGATTTGTAATATGAATGCATTTCAGTATCAAGTGACAAGATCTACATTGTTTCACAAGAAACATATGATGACCCATACTCACCCTCGAAATAGATGCCTTCCAAAGATGCTAAAATTCCACACTAGTACATTATCTCTCTTCACTGCCTTCTTTGGTTCTTATTTGAAACAGATGCAAACACTTAAAACAATCCACTCCCATTGAGGTTCACTCTAATTTTGCAGAATATGTCAAGCTGCCTCCAGGAGAACCATGTCTAAATGACTTGTCTGATTTCATTCTCATTGTTCCTCCTTTGCTGACCTGCAAACTCTAAGACTCTGTTAAGGCATGACTGGTCAGATGTTTATTAGCATCTGTTGCCAACCTCCTGTCTCTTCCTATTGAAGAGACCTCTTAGGCTGCCATGTGAAGCTGCTGGTTGCTTTTGCAAAAAGCATGATTGCTTGAACTAATCTTTTTGGCAAAACTCAGTGAGTGGTCCAATGACAAAATAGGTATTATTTTCTAGTTGAATATATGCAAACCCTCTCAACTTCAGGAATGATTAATTAGGAGTGCAGTGGCAATGGCATGTTATAGTCAGTCCTCAGCTTTTCAGGTAATTTGCTTTTTTTTTTTTTTTTTTGAAAGAGCAATGTTCTTCATGAAGCTTGTAAATAAACCCACCTACCCTTCACAGAGATTTCACATTTTAAGCCTTTCCTTTTATTATTTTTTCCTACAATTTGTTGGTTGATTCTACATTAATTTTTACTTCACTCAATAAACACATATTAAGCATTTATTATGAACAGTGCATTGTTCAAGGTGTTGGAAAGTAGAGAATAGAAGTCATCTTTTTTAAATTATAGAAATAAGAATTGGTTGCTCTGAAAAGTGAGCAAGGGGTAAGAGTGCATCTGGAGCAAGTCATCAGATATATAAATGAGTTTGATTGCCAAGATTTCTTCTCCATTAGAATGTAAGCTCATTGCAAATAGGAATTGATTCACTCTGTATTTCTAGCTCTTGGCACTGTGCTTGACACATAAGAGGCACTTTTTAATATTAATTCTTGGCAATCAATTCATTGATTAATGATAGGATAGAATGTATATTTTTAGTAAATTCTGATAACCACTTAGCTGGTGAGGTTGGAAGGTATTATTAGGATTGATAAAAATGTTGGTAAATAGAATCAACCATCTATGCCATATATGAATTATATATTTTCAATTAATTATAAATAACAACAAAAACTGCATCATCTACTCACCATTCTATTGTAGAAAAATGCTGGGCCCAAAGTCAGAACACCCTACTTTCTTTCCTGACTTTGACCACTGATATATTACATAACTTTGAGTAACTAAATTAACCACCGTTAATCTCAGTTTCCTCATCAGTAAAATTGGGATAACAACTCTTACATAATAGATAATAAATTGTGAAGCCTATGTTTTTAGAGATCAATTAACACTCCATAAACTGGAGTAATTAGGATGATGATTCAGAAGGCACTTCTGGATAATGTATTGCCTTAAGGTTATAATTATGAATATCACTTTTCATTGTCATACTGGAGTGCAAAAGGGATTATAACCAGATTTCTGGTTTACAGGATGCCAGACTTTATTGCAATTATATTTGAGTCAGAGGACCCAGAAGCAGAGAGTCATAACTGTATTAATCCAAAAAGAACCTTTCCCTAATGTCATCCTTAGCGGCCATTAAGTGTTAATGGCAGGATGTTATATTTTAGTTCTTCCAATAACTTGGTAACTACATCCCTTCATTATGACTAATTCAGACATGACATATTATGTAACATGGTGGTCATGTAATAATAATTCCCGTTTAAATAGAGACTTAGTATGTATTATAGAAATATGGTCCCTAACTTCACAACAAGTCACAGCTCTTCTAATTTATAATAACCACAAGCGGTATTGTAACATGATAAATAACTTTTATTATTTAAATAAATAAGTAAATGAATTGATAAATAAATAAATTGAAAAAAATTTTTTCAATTCAAAAATAATAGATATTTGAACATGCTTGGAGATGCCTTAACTATGTGAAAAAGTAAATGAAGAATATTTGAACAAATTAGTTAATTCTTCAACATTCATGCATATTTCATTAGCTCTACAACAAGTTTAGGATTATATCAATATTTATTTTTATGAAAATTAGTTTTAAGTACTTATCTTAGTTAGATATAGTAACCATGATTCTAGGTATTCCCACCTCAAAAAATTGATAATTCTAGAAGCCCTTATAATTGTTCCTATAGGTTACGGAATCTGCCTAAGGTTTATTCCAAAATTGATTTCATTTTTATTGTACAGTATATTATTTAATTTTTTGAGGTTGCTTATGACCTTGTTAAATAGTAATCCCAAAATTGTGTGGCTTGTTTTGATTTTAACCAAAGTTACAGCTGCCTAGCTGTAAAGCAGTCACTTTCTCTTATTATGACTAGTTCTTCAACTTGTACTGTTTTAAATTGCCTGCAATTAGCATATTTCAACCTTATTTTTAGGTTTAAATTGCAGTGTGAGAGTGTACTCTCCTCTTAGCTAATTAGTGCTATCAAGGAACAGTAGGTTACCTCATTAGTACCATGTGCATTTAATTAAAGAAGAGAAAATTGGAGTTAACCTCATAGTTAATATTTTCACAGAGTGCTACAATGCCAACACCTTCAATTGGAGTCACACCCCTGTGTATCTAATTATGCACTGGTGCCAAATAAGGTTAGCAAGGGTACTACTAGGCTGTTGACAAAATAATTTAGAGCAAAATGCATTTGCTAGTTTATGACAGTAAAATTTAACTTGAACACTTTGCCACAATCTGTCGATCAAATGACAGTCCTCCTCCCAGGAAGCAGAGTGGAAAGGATATTTTGAGAGCCATTTTTAAAATATTAGAATTAATATGGCTCTTAACTTGAAGCAAATGGCATATAGTCATGTAAAGTATATACAATCCATTCCTTAAACACAGCCCACTGAACTTGAGATATATTTGAAAAGAATTATTTATAAGATGTAATATTTACATGCATCAAACTACTACAAATACACCCTGACACCCTTACCACCTCCCTTCCTGCTTTTTTTCTTTTCTGGCATAGTTATAATTTCCCTTGTGTATCTTGTGAATTGGGATCTTCCTTTCATATCATACATGAAGTCTAAGGATGTGTTGTCACATGGCCTATTCAAATGCAGTGTAATCCTTTTGCCCTTCAGACAAAATCTTTGAAATGTCTAATGTTACTTGGGTAAAAAAAATGACATTCCATGTCATTTATCAATAAATAATCACTTAGCTTTGCTCTTAGGGATGAAAATGCATACTATACAATTGAATGCATAGGTTTCTAGTCAATGGATAGAATATGATTCAACAGGTTTAAATCATTAAAAGAAGCCACTTCGACTGAGGTTGTAAAGCTTGACCCATTGTTTAAATTACAGTCTTAAGTTGTTTTAGTGACTTTATGTGTGATATAATGATAAGTGGCTAAGCGACTTTATTTATCAAGATTATCATAATGATAGAGGAAGCCCTTTGTGACTCCTTTGATATGGGACTTTAGATTTAGTTTTTTGGCCATAATGAAATACATACAAGTCTACTTTCAACTTTCTCTCATCTAAATGTGAATGTAGCAAACGACTGACCCTAGTGACTTAACATCACTATGTGACTTAAGTCACTTTTACATCTATTTGTTTTGATTGCACATACACACATTCATAAATATACATCTACCTTTTGAGTATAATTTCAGTTTCAAAATCGAGAAGTCAAACTTTTCTCACGTGTCCATCATAGTTCTAAGCACTCAGTACGTTGTAATTAAATGATTGTATTTCATAGATTTGCTTTCAACCATTGGCAACCTAAAATGGCATCATCAGCTAAGAAAAGATAAAGTTTTGCATGATGACATTAAGAAATAATAACCAGAAATCTTACAATTCTTTTATAAAGGGTACATAAAAAGAACAACACCTAAATTAGTAAAGAGAAATATGTAAGTAAAATTTAGAAATACAACCAACTACTGATTGGTCTTCATTCAGCTTCAAATTTACCTCTCAAAGTAAAATAGTGTAGTTATATCCTCCTCCCCTACAAAGAGCAGCCCAACAATGCACCCCGGAGCAAGGTACACTAGGTAGTTGGCAAATTGCCCCCCACACACACAAAAAAAGGTCATGGATTAAGTCCTGGTATATGGGTTATCTGTGATTTTTTTTGATATTAGCCAATCCCCCTCCACTGGTACAGATAAAATAAGAAATGCTTGATATGCATGCAACATTACAAGTATAATTAGTGGGATTTCTGCTACTACTAAGATTCTCTCTTCAATTATTTTTATCAGATATATTGTTCATAATTCCTGTGAGCTTATAGCTTAAATTTTAATGTAAATATAGGCATAAGATCAACAGCATGGTTCTATATCATCATTTCATTTTTCTTGAATTTTCAGATATAATTGAATAAGTTATTGATTAAACCTAGAAAATGGAAGAGGAAGAATTAGAGCTTAAGCCTTTTCAAAGTTTAGGAGAAAGTTATAAGATCTTCTGACAACCACATTATAAAAATACAAAATCCTGTTTGTATTATTATCCCATCCTGAAAGTATAATATGTACTTGGATTGTATGATGTAAAAAAAATTGAATAGATTCTATTGACATTTAGCTTAGACAATTAGAATCAATCCTGCTGTTGTCTTTCAGGAATTTGGAATGAAAATGTTTGCATCTAATATCCATTTTAGTTGTAATTAAAGAAGAATCTAAATATGTATAATCTCTAAGTACTTCTCTGAGAAAACTTTTTTCTTTTCCTAAAACCATCAGTATGTAAGTATACATACACATTCACCTGTGTGTGTATTTATGTATGTGTGTATAAATTTGAGGTGTATAGATAACCTAGTCTCTCAAATAAAATAGTTTCAATATTCATTGCATAAACATTAGGACAAATTCCTTCAATAGGAAAGTTTGCTTTAATATATCAGCTGCATATATATATATATATATATATATATATATATGTGCATATATATATATATACACGCATTGAGTTGAACCAGATGAAGAAAAAAATCCCATTTTAATAGTGAACTGAAAAATACAAGAGTATTCTCTTTATGAAAAATGTTGCACATAAATAATGAAGTACAAATTCTTGTCCTTTATGGGAAATCCAAAGAATGAACATTGTGATGTTAAATGGCATTCAGAAATAAATATAGTGAAGTAAAATAACAATGTGATATTTTATATAAATGGTCAAATGCATACATAAAAAGAATATAGCAGGAAAGGGTAGGTAATGAATTCTGTATACAAAGTCAAGTCTCAAGGTATTATAAATATATTCTCTCTCATTTGCTTTGTTCTATCCTAATGATCTGAATTGATCTGGTTTGGGGTCTCATTCAGTTCTAATCCCGTGGTATCAGAACCTTCTTGAGTTTTCTTTGCAATGTTAATTTTTTTTAAAGTAGAAAGAAAAAGAATGGTGTAGTGAGGTTTACTGACAATTCTATAATAGAAGAGAACTGTGTTCAATCACTAAAACAATTTAGATTTGGTCTGGAAATTATGAAGATTCTTTCTCTCTCTTTTTTTTTCAAAAGAAAAGAAATTTCAGTGACAAATTTGGAAAGAGGACGGTGTGTACTTTCATTAATGAAGCACAAATTTACCCAAAGAATATGCTTCCTTTTTTTTTTAAAGCACATTTAAAGTGGGGCACAATGTTCCTAATTGGCAACCATTTTCCCTTAAGGATTTACTATGGAAAATCTGTTTCTATTAGATACTAAGAAGCAAATGTCCTAATAGATTTTTCCCCTCTGACTGTATAGAAAAAACTTCTTTTGGCATAGTTTTTTTCTCATTCTTTATTCTCTTCATGGAAAAAGAAACCCATAAATCATCAGATGTAAATATTATCAATGATTTATTTAGAGGAATTTTTTTTGATATAGAAGTAATATGGAAAAAATCCTGACAGGTATTGAGGGAGGCAGAGCAGCAGACTAATTCAGCAACTAATTTATTATAAATTTACATTCTCCTATTAATTTTATTATGAATCATAAATTCAACTACCTATTTATCTGCTTATATAGTCTTCAGAAAACAAAAAATAGTAAAGTGTAATTCCTCTATGGAAAGCAATCTATATACAATGCATATTTTCCTTGAAAAACAGTATTATTAGAGCTATCAGAACATAATAAGTGTTGCTTTAGCCTTGACTTAGGAAGACTTGGTTCAAGTCCCACCCTCTGTTGAATATTGTTGTGTAGCCTTGGACAAATCACTTAACCTTTTGGTGCCTTAAATTACAGAGCAGCTGTTGATCTGCATTGATAGAAAATATTTCCTCACTAGGGAATTTCCTTCATTCACCAATGAAATCACAGTTCTAGCCAAAGACAAAAAAAAAAAGAACATGAAATCATTGATTTGTAGAATTTTAGCAATAGAAAAAGGAAAATCATGAACTGGAGGAATTCCATGTGAACTGGAACGACCTCCAGGAATTGACGCAGAGTGAAAGGAGCAGATTCAGGAGAACATTGTACACAGAGATGGATACACTGTGGTACAATCAAATGTAATGGACTTCTCTATTAGCAGCAATGCAATGACCCAGGACAATTCTGAGGGACTTATGAGAAAGAAAACTACCCACATTCAGAGAAAGAACTGTGGAAATAGAAACACAGAAGGAAGACATTTCCTTGATCATATGGTTCAATGGGGATATAATTGGGGATGTTGTCTCTAAATAATCACTCTATTGCAAATATTAATAATCTGGAAAATAGGTCTTGATCAGTGATACAAGTAAAATTCAGTTGAATTGCATGTTGGCTACGGGAGGGGGACAAGAGGAGGGGAGGAAAATAACATGAACCATGTAACAATGGGAAAATATTATAAATTAATTAAATAAAAATAAATAAAAATTTTAAAAGAATTTTAGCAATAGAAAGGACCTTAGACACAAGTCTTGCCTAGTAGGAAACCAAAGCTTAAGGCGATTAAGTAACTTCTTCAGATGTACACAACTTGTTCATAATCAGAACTAGAACTTGGCAATGGTTTTCTCATTCACAAATCAATTAACTTTCTCCTACATCAGGCTGCCTGTAAGACCAAAATAAAAATTAGCCCAAAAATAAAATTTTTAAATCTCCAAATTAGAGTTCCACAGAAACTATCTAATCCAATTAATACCTGAACTAGATTCTCCTGCACAATATGGCTAATAAAAGATCAACAAGCTTGATGACCTGTAGTAAGGGGCTGCTTCCTGTGGCAGCACTTTTCTTTTTTCTTTCAACCCTTACTTTCTGTCTTAATAAAAACTCTAATACAGAAGGGCAATGGCTAGGCAAATAGGGGTTAAATGACTTCTTCAGGATTACACAGCTAGGAAGTCTCTCAGAACAGATTTAAAATCAGGTCCTCCCAACTTCAGTCCTGACACTCTCTCCATTGTGTCTTGATGCCCTAATGAGGAAATTGAGGCAAACAGGGTTAAGTGACTTGCCCAGGGTCACACAGCTAGTAAGTATCCAAGGCCATATTTGAACCCAGGTAAACATGTCTTTCTGACTCCATACCCAGTGTTCAACCCATGCACTCACTATTTAGCTGCCATAGCAATACTTTTCATTCCATGTTGGAAAACTTTAATATTGTTTACTCAAGGATATCAAGCATAATTAATGAAAAATACTGAGGACACAAGAATTAATTTCTGACTGTTGATTGACTGGGGAACTTACCTTGTGGTCTAGCTCATTTTCCCTGTGCATAAAAGAGTAAACTTTATTCCTACTTGTTGAATCTCATGAGAGATATTTAAAACTACAAAAGCCATATAGTCTTACTAATTGTAACTTAAAATTAAATACTCAGAAAATCATAGGCCTGATGAAAACCCATGGCTCAAGAAGATTATATAAGATGCAAGTAAATAGAAGTGTTTCCTGAATTTAAAAACAAAAACAAAAAAATAAACAACCTTTCTTTGTTTCAGAGCCCAAACTCTGAAATGCTTTCCATCACTGATTATTTGAAAGTTTCATTCCTAAGATGCACAAAACTTTCACAACAGGATAATTCTTTGAAATTCCTGGTTTTCACAGCATTTTTTTTTGCTAGAAGTGGGGGGATTCCACAGTAGCAACCTAAGTCTCTTCCTCCATTACTAAGGCTCTGATGGCACTTCCTTGGCATGAATGAATCTCATTAACACCTACGTGAACAGCTAATCTTATTGTTAGTCTTGCCTATAGGTTTTCATACTTCAGTGAAGATTTATTTTGCCTAAGAAGATGCCAGGAAGATCTATAGATTTTTATCCTTAAAGCAATATATTATTTTGCATAGGACAATGCCAGGAAGTTCTAACTGCTATCTCAGTCTGTGTTATGCTTTATGCCTTCTGTTTCTTGGAGTTTAATTTTACTTCTTTTGATGTGTCATCTAGTAGTCATTTTGTACATTTCTGCACTGTAGACCAGTGATTCATTCCTGTATCATGTTTATAACTTATTAAACCTTTTATCATCTATATTCTCATTGTACTAATAAATATGAAACTGGGCTGCTTCTGTTAAGTAGATGTGCAAAATCCCATTTACACAGTGTCATAAGGAAATATGCCTTATGATTTGGAGTTTATGGACCTGAGTTTGAATCAAACTTTTCTACCTAGAACTTATGAAACAGTAGACAGATCCCCTTCTCAGTAAAATGAGTGAGTGGAGGGGGTCTATAGATAACCTTTGAAGCCTTTCCCAGATAGAGGATCCTCTGAAGTCGACTTGACTAGATTAGTTATTTCTTTATCCTTCTAGGCTCTATTATATAGTCCTAAAGCCAAAGAGCCTCAGTGTTTTAAAGAGATCTTAGATATAACTAAAGTGAGCTGTTTTTTGAATCACTTTTAAAAGTTAAAAGTAGAATTCTAGAGAATCTCCCAAGGCCAATTCATTGAAAGAATCCAAGAGTTTCTACACTAACAGACATAAGGTAAATTGTACCTTGGGTACTTCCTAGAAATCAGGGTATACCTTCGGTTGTGACAAAGTAAGTAAAACTCTTTCTAGCTACCCAGTAGTTTTACCTGATAGTGTTCAGTTCACATTGATATTCAGTTACAATTTACGTTTAACTCCTTGAAGATGAGAAGACATTTTTTAGCCATAAAAGTTTGTTAACTCATTTATTTCTCATAAGAAATTAAAGAAACAGGAACTATGCTGATGCTCTACCCTAGTTTTTTTATATTAAATTCACTCCTAGAGAATATTAGCTATAAGAGAATTAACAAATTGGACACAGTTTAGCAATTAGAAATACCCTCTTTGTCTTATAAAGTGTCCTATATAGAAATGTCAAATAAACATATCTATATAAAATCCAGCAAGAAACATCAGACTACTCTGATATTTTCTTACTTTCTTCCTTGTTTTATTATTTTTAATGTCTGGATTGATGGCAATGAGTAAATTAGCTGGGAATTTCTTTTTTTATTCTAAGCTCTGCTATATTTTAACAGTTATTATTTGTTAAAAAGGTAGTAATTTGCGAGTGATACCAACTTATTCCAACTTTGTTGGTATAAGTTACATATTATTCTGAAATTTTTTTCTCAATCATATAAGATTTTTGTCTCCCCAATTAGTTGTAAGTGAAGTTTTTAGAATGTATTTGAACTCCTTCCTGTATCTATGCAAATTAAGCCAAAAACCTAGTAGCTGCAAATTAGGTATTTATGCCGTATTTTTGAGCAATCTTTGCTGACTATTAATCTCAGTGGTATTAAATCCTCTTTTGGCCTTTAGACCTTTTCATGGTCAAATAAAACCTTTAATAGAAAAAGATGTCAAATACTGGCTTTGTTAACTGATGGTGGATTTACAATGAAGTCTAATATTTAGTTCACCTATTGAAAACTACCAGCAGGTTCACTTGGATATAGAATCTTGGTTTCTGCTTTTCATATAGTTAATGATATCAGTATGTGCAACATGTTGATTAGTCCTTTTGTTTTCTAGTGCAAATCAAAATTTTAGTAATTATCTTTAAACACCTCACTCATATAGGATGCAGCTCCCTCAGGCTGGGTGCAGACCTCTCACCTCATATTTCATTGCAGCTTTTGAGATTGCTATGGATTCTCTTGATGTTGGTTGCAAGTAGGACCAGCAGCAGGGCTTTTTCAATGGAGAATCCTCTTTGAAATTCATAATGAATAATTTACTCCCCTTGATGATTCACCAAAGCATTAGTATAGCAGAATTCAGGAGATGATGAAAGGATTATTTATTTAGTTATCTGGTTTTGTTGTTGTTAATATATTTTTCATCAAATAAATTGATACTCATACTAGAATATGTATGTAGCAATAATGTGAATTTATGCTATCCATTTGGAACAGCCAGTTTTTCTTCTACATTTTAAAGTCATTTCTAATACTATTATCAATATTACCTACAAATATTAAATATCATCTATATCAGCTCCTACCAATGCAGAATAGTCCTTTCTCAAGCATTTCTATAAACAAATTTATGAAAATTGATAGACCACCATTATTGTTCGGATGTGCTTGCCTTATAATTGTCTGGTATATCACTGTCCTGTTTTACTAGGAATGTTATACAAAGATGACAAAAACAGGTCTCAGTGATTAAATCTCCAATCAGATATTCATAATACCTAAATAGAATTCATTTGTATAAAATATCACTGTGATAGAAGAATCTGGATTCTCATGCTTTTCACATTTAATTCCATTTTCTGCTCATTATTCTTTTGTGGATGAAATGAAGGGTTTTTTTTTGTTGTTTTTTTTTTTTTACATTTTGTAAAAAGAACTGGAAGAAACACCATTGTTGAGTTGAACATGATCATGGGCAAAAGTATTTATAATCCACTATGAATACATATAAATGTAGAAAAATACATTTTTAAATAAATTAAAATTTTTAAAGTTTTAAAAAATTTAGCTTTTATCATCTACATCAGAGGAGCTAAGAAACTAAATATTTAAAAGCATTTGTATTCATCACTTTCATAAACATAGACTTCTTTCCCTATACTTGTCCAGGTGTAATAAATACTAGGTTTATGAATTATCTTAAATGAATGACTTCATGAACAAGATAAGGAAATTCTTTGTAAGTGAAAAGATATCCTAATGTTTTACCTTTGTTTTTCTTTGAACCCATTATTTCCAACAAGTTGCACATTTCTCACTCCTTCAGTTGTTCATGCTGAGAAGTAGAGGAGTCCACTTGATCCTATATGCCTCTTCTTGCCCTTGTATTTCTTGAATGTTCAATGTCCTGCTGGGCTTAGCTAACAGACTGAAAAGTGGCAACACTATATTCATTGCTAGTGAGAGGAGAAAGGAACTTATTCCCATCATGCACTATTACTTCTCTGTCACTAAGAATTATTTGCGGATGACTTCTGAGAACTGATTGGCCTTTGATAAGACAGTATTTTAATTCATATTCTTTATGTGAAGGTCACTATTGTGCCTTACCAAAAAGATATCAGCAAACTTTTCTCTTCAAAAATACCCCAAACCTGGGATCACTTTTATAATTTTGTTAAATATTTCTTCCATTCTTACATTTGGGAGAGGCCAATTTTAATAGCATAATCAGAACAGTTAGAAGGGTCTCCCTTGTAGGTTTGATATTTCAGGGACAATTATCTCACCATCTCAGAAAATATCCTACTACTTCAAGAAATACAGGCTTTTGGGGCAGCTGGGTAGCTCAGTGGATTGAGAGTCAGGCCTAGAGATGGGAGGTCCTAGGTTCAAATCTGGCCTCAGACACTTCCCAGCTGTGTGACCCTGGGCAAGTCACTTGACCCCCATTGCCCACCCTTACCACTCTTCTACTAAGGAGCCAATACACAGAAGTTAAGGGTTTAAAAAAAAAAAGGAAAAGAAATACAGGCTTTTTCTGAACTCTTAAGCTACTGATTACTTTGTAATATAAGGCTTAAATTATGGAAATCAATTTCATTCCTGTTATTTACAAATAGGACTTTCAAAGTTCCTCTCTAGGAATTCTCTCGTTTCTTTAAAGCAACTTTTCTTAGCTTACATATTTGAGGTACATTGAGACCATGGCAAAACCTCCACACAGGTCTAAAAACTAATAGTTCAAGAAATCTCTTTTTCTGTCTTTCTTGAATATTTATTTGTCAACTAAATGCCCATGGCCTCTAGATCTTTGTCACAGAAGCTCAAAATAAGGTAGCTAATAATCTTTTTCAGGGCATTTAGATGGCTTAGTGTGAATAAAGTGTCCAGCCTGGACTTGAGAAGATTCTTCCTGAGTCATTTAAATCTGGTCTCAGACACTTATTAGCTGTGTGATCCTGGGCAAGTCAACTTATCCCTGTTGGCCTTAATTCCTCACCTGTAAAATGAGCTGAAGAAGGAAACAACAAACCACCCACTATCTTTGCCAAGAAGACCCCTCTAAATGGACTCAGTAGGAGTCAGACATGACTGAAAAACAGTAATACTTTTCAAGCCATATGCTTACAAGAGAAAGAAAAAGAAAAGAATAAATTATTTCAGGCCTGGTGTTGAAATACAAAATTCATTTCAATATGTATAAAAACCAATGCTCATTTTTGAATTGACTTTCACACAATTAAGTATTATATTATTAGAGAATATCTACCCTTTATTCACTAAATGAGTTAACTCACTTTTATTTTTAGATGTCTAAATTAAGATTTAAATTGCAGATGGGTTATTTTGATATGTAACTCTAGTATAGGTTGTAATGAATTCATTGAAGTTATATAGATAAAATCACAATTGGCAAGATAAGAGTTCTATCAGAGTTACAATTTTGGGAAATTCCTGGCATATCTGTAGATCAAGGCACTATAGGAAGTCTACAAACTGGCACTATTTTCTCAGAGGAAAATATAAGAAATAAAGGTATTCAGCAGTTTCCTCAATTATCTTTTATAACTTTCATGCATGACTTCACCACACCGACCTAACCTACCTTTCTGGCCTTATTCCTCATTCTTCCCCTTCATGTTTTCTACTGTCCAAACTAGCCTTTCTGGTGCTGCTCTTTATAATCACTTTATTACTTTAGACAGGGATCAGGTTCAGTCAGAAGTAAATTCTTCAATGGGAAGAGGCCAAATCCAACATCAAGGAGGAGGAGTCTGAAAGTAGAGATAAGAGAATACAAGGAATAAATACCCAAACCACTGAAGATCTCATGAGAAAGAAGATCTAGTTAAATACATAAAGCAAAAAGAGATAAATCAATAGGGAATATATGAAAATTAGAAAGGAAGAAGAGAGTAACAAGATCTCAAAAAGATTATAATTGTATCTAAATAACTTAAGACAGGAAATTCAACCAATACCTCAAAAAACAAAGAACTCTATGGATTCCCAAGAAGGCAACATATTTCAGAATGCTTCAAGAAGTTAGGTTATTCAAAGAAGAATTTAGAATAGGAAAAAATGTCATATGTGGCCTATACAACAGAAATAATTAGCAGAACACAACAACTTGAATCCACAAAACAATCTCTCCCCCAAAAGTGAAAGAAATTCTTACTAAAAATCAACATTTAATTTACTTCACTTATCTCTCCACATATTGCTTGTTTTATTTTAACGCCACTCTGAAATTTTAAATGCTTTTAAAATTATTTTACCTGAAAATGCTAATTATTTGAAAACATTTAAATTTTTGTATTTGATTGATAAAAATAATTTATACATTTACATTTTCACCTTTTAAAAGATTTCTTCCTTTGAAAATAGTCTTCACAGCAAAATTAAAATAAATATAAAATCTTGATAGTTTCTGCCTTCCTATATTACCAATTTTGAATTGAGAAAGCAGCTACCTCAGAGGAAGACCACTATTGCTTAGAGAAGCAAAGCTCTGAAGCTGGAAAGCAGGAAGTGTTCCTTCCTTGTTCTTTGTCAAGAATAGTTGATTAAATCTTTTTGTTTCATTTTGTTTTATTTTGAATTGCAAAATAAGAGCAAATATACAAAAGAGGCCATAATTACTTGTCTTATTTTGAACTTTCCCTACTTTTATTTCTGAAAATTTAGAAATTAAGTAGAAACAAGGATATGGATTAAAATCAGGACAAATGCATAAGATTGCATTGTGATATTTTTGGAGTCCTCACAGAGAAACTTAGTGTCTTCTTTTCAGATAACAGACACATTCTCCCCAGAATAAAAGTTTTGTCATTCTTTGGTATAACATATTTAAATGACTATTATAAAATATAGGACTAGGCCTTGATAAAAATCTGTCTTCTGTGCTCCTCCCACCTTCTGTTCATTTCCCCTCTAATCTTGTAATATCTTCATTTCAAATACCATATACCTACTGTATCCTGCTGGAGACCTTTCCTAGCCCTGCAAGGTATTATTAGTACTTTCCCTTCTAAAATTCCTTGTATTTATTTTGCTCTACAAATCTATACAAACTTAATGATATTTTGTCTCCTGCATTCGAATGTTAGGTGCTTGTAGATAGGGGCTGATTGCTTTTTTCCTCATATCTCCCCAATTTAACACATTGTAATATATGATTACTTAGTAAATGATTATAGTAAATTGATTATACTTAAGGCTACTTCTAGGAAAGTATGCTGTGGGAAGCCAATAAAAGAATAGATAAAAATCTGAGACTCCTTTTTTGACCCCTTTTGTGATCCTTGTAATTTTTTGTTGAAAAGTATTGTGGCCTTATTGAAAAGCTTTAAGTTCCTAGCAAACCTGAATTTAAAGGGTTAACACTGTTCCCCTTTGCCCAGGAATGCAGCTACAGCCAAGGCCAAAACTTTAGCAGGGGCAATTCAACCCTGAGAAAAATATTCCCTGACTTGGCTTTCTGATAAGAACCTAGTCAAAATTTAGCCTTGGCCTTGGTCTATTTTGAAGCCAGTGTTTTGTGTTTTGATGTGACATAATTTGTAACTTCTGCGCATCTGCAAAGTTTCGGGGTGGGGGGGGATTCTTTTGTGTGAAAGGAGTCTTGAAATATATGTAATAAACTCCATGCTCCTGGAGCCAGAGCTGGAAGCATGAGGTAAAAGATCTTCCTGTCCCTTTATTTCCTTATCAACTAAACTGTCCTTATCAGATTATCAGAGATGATAAAGAGATCTCCACAGTATGCCTTTCAGTAAACACATATTTATTAAGCAGCTCAGTGCATGCTAGACATTGGGGTGAAAAATTTCTACTTGCAAAGGGCTTACATTCTCATGGGAGAGGCAAAAGGGATAAGAAAAAATAGATACAAACCATATAAAGTTAGTAAATACAAATGAGTAACCTATCTTTTCATATTACCCACATAAAAAACACGTTCTGATCTAGCTCCTGGATTTTAGAGTTAAGATAATATCAATTATTATTATTACTATGATTATAATAAATAATAGCAGCTAACATTTATAGAGCACCTACTATGTGCCCTGCATCATAGTAAGCACTTTACACTGATCTCATTTGATCCTCACAACAACCCTTTGAGGTTGGTCCTATAATTGTCATCCACATTTTAGAAATGAAGAGAAAGGCAAACAAGCTAAGCAACTTGCTTAGAGTGACATGGTTACTAAGTGCCCAAGACCTGATTTGAACTGGGGCTTTCCTAACTCCAGACTCAAAATGCTAACCACTGGACCATCTAGCTACTTTTAAAATATTTTTTTCTTCAGAAATATTTGCATTTTAACTGCATTCATTTATCCTTAATCAAGTAATTTCAGTAATCTATAGCTGTTCTATAGGAAGGGAGATATTTAGGTTAGGGAAACTTTCATTATCTCTCTGAAACCACACCTTATGCAGACACCTGTTCTGTTCACGTTATATTGGCCCTAATGAAATCACTAATGAGATTTATAGAACAATTGCAAAGAGAGTAATGGATAGAGTTCTGATTCTGAATACTAAATTCACCTTTAGACTTTGGCTGTTACTAGCTGTGTGACCTTGGGAAAGTCTTTTTACCTCTATAAGTCTTCAGTGCCCTCATTTGTAAAAGGAAAGGGTTGACTAAGTTCCTTTTTAAGTTTCTGGCTATAAATCTTTGATCCTATACTTATTAGGTCTATAATTTCAAATCATACTTATTGGAGGAGAGAATTCATCTTAGCTTATAGCTGAGAATCCTTTTCTTCTTTTAAAGTTCATGTAACTTAGTAACCAGTCTGCTCTTTTGATCTAGCATGTTTTTGGAACCACCCTTTCTAGTAGGTTTGATGAAATTCTTGAATATTTTGTCATACGACATGTTATTAGTATTCTCCAACATCTACTTTTTCAAAGGCAAGTTATCCACTGTGCCCCCTAAGTTATGGTTCTAATTGTTACATCCATTGATTGATCTGGTTTGCATAGCAGCAAAAAGAATGTTACAGAGAATGCTGAAATGCTTATAGTTGGTATTGGCCAAATAGGAGGTCACTAAAGCCAAAATCTGACTGAATTTCTCAGTGTTAGAGAATCCCTAGAGATCCAGGCTACTGTTAGGCAGCATCAGGAATTCCAATAGGTGTCATTTAAATAAAAATAGCAGTGCTTCAGATTTCCTTCTAAGTTCTGTATTGGCAAAGAGGAAAATGCATCCCTGCCTGATACATTAATTCCTAAGAGAACAGGCACAGCATAAATTTCAAAAAGCTGTACTCTTAAGAAGGCTTTATAATTTTGTATTACATAGCAGCAGCTGTGGTACACCTTTGAATTGAACTCCCTCAAACAGTCATGAACAATATAGCTAATCACCCAGGGTACCAAGAAAAATAGGACGTTAAGCTCCCCTGAGGTGAATTTTGCAACCGCCAGATGATTCATGCCTTCTTTATATTAATGCATATCATTCTTCTATATGGACATTTACCTAAATGAAATCTTCAATGCTATTTCTTATGTTATTCCCTAGTCGAATGACAATCAAATCATTTCTTTTATAGAAGAGGAATTAGGAGGATTTTAGAATCAGAATTGTAGGAGACCTCAGAGACCACCTAGTCCAACCAATACCTGAAGCATGAATCACTTCTACAACAGTAGAACCAACAAGTCCTTATCCAGCCTCTGTTTAAATAGCTCTAGTGAAGTAGAACCTATTTCCCAAGGCAGTTCCCTCCAGATTTGGATGCAACTAATTAAGAAATTCTCCTATACATCAAGCCTCCTTCACTGAGACTTCCCCTCATTACTCCTAGTTCCACTCTCAGAGGTCAAGCAAAACAAGTCTAATACATGATAATTAATAATAATAGCTCTCATTATAAAGTACCTTCTCTGTGCCAGTAAATGTGCTAAGTATTTTACAAATATTTCACTTGATCTTAACAACCTCTACATTAAGTGGTATTATTATCCCCATTTTGCAAATGAGGAAACTGAGGCAAACAAAGGTTAAATAACTTGCCCATGGTCATAATTATAAAGCTATTAAGTATCTGAAGCTGTATTTAAATTCTAATCTACCTAATTTCAGGTCCAACACTCTTTCCACTATCTCTTCCATTTGAAAGATCTTTAAATACAGCAGCCATCTTGTACAACAAAATATTTTCTTCTCCTTGGTAAATTTGGCCAATTTCTTCAACAACCTTCATATGGGATGATCTTGAGACCCTTTACAAACTCTGAAAGCTACCTGGATTATAAATGGTCTGTCTTAAATGAGAACTCAGAATTGAACAAAATACTCCAGCTGTATTCTGATAACCATGAAAGAGTACAAAATGGCCATCACTTCCTTATTCCTACATGCTGTGTTTCTCTTTAGTCTATTCTGAAATCACATTAGTTTTCTTGGTTGCCATTTCATGCTGAACTTGTAATCCATTAAAACTCCCAAATATTTTTAATATAAGCTATTATTGAGATATCCCTTTTTATACAGTAGTTAAGAAGCTGATTTTATATTTTTATTTTTATTTTTTTTAACATTTAATAATATTTATTTTTTAGAAAAACTAACATGGTTACATAATTCATGCTCTTACTTTCCCCTTCACCCCCCGAACAATCCCCCCCCAATAGCTGAGAAGCTGATTTTTTAAAACCAAAGTATAGGACTTCACATTTAGCCCTATTAGTTTTCATCCATTAGATTCATTCCCTTCTTCTAGCTGGCCAATAGTTGTTTGGTTCCTGTCACCTGATATCATGGCTATCCTGAATTTTCTGTCATCTGAAAATGTGATAAACATTCTACCTTTACGAAAAAGCAAAACCTACCTGGAGACTTTCACCAAATTGACATTCATGTCCTCAAAATTGGAAATACTTTATAGACTTTAAGCATCTACTATGTGCCAGACATTGTTAAGCACAGGATATACACAAAAGCAGAGACACATATGAGACAGTCCGTCACCCCCCTCAAGAAGCCTCTACTTCTGAGAAGATAAGACATGTTCACCAACATGTAAATATAGAACATAGTATATGCAAAAGAAATATAAAATGATTTAGATTATTGTAAGCTTTCAAAACTGGGGCAATGACCACCCTTTACATTATCCATTCAAAAAACTCTGAATTCATATAGCTATACTATCATCTAACCATATCTAGCCATTGTGAATACAAAGACAGCATGAGAGTCTATATCTAATATGTTGTTGATGTCTAGATATACTGTATTTACACCATTTCTGATTTACTTGTTCAGTTATCTCATCAAAAAAAGAAATGCAATTAGTCCGACTTGACCTGTTCTTAATAATGCCATACTAGCTCTTGTGGACTACCCCTTCTGTAACTATTCATAAACCAATCCTTTAACAATACCTCAAAGAGGGAACCAGCTCAGTGGGTTGAGTTGGAGGTCCTGGGTACAGACATGGCTTCAGACACTTCCTAGCTGTGTGACTGAGAACAAATTACTTAATTCTCTTTGTCTAATCCTTATTGCCCTTCTACCTTAGAACCAATACAAAGTATTGATTCTAAGATTGCAGATAAGGTTTTTTTAAATAACAATAATAACACCTTATAGAAATTTTCTTACTCAAATTCAGAGATAAAGCATTTCTTTGGTGCTTTCTATGTGTCTAGCATTTTTTTTTTGTTTTTTCTTTTTCTTTTAAACCCTTAACTTCTGTGTAGTGGTTCATAGGTGGAAGAGTGGTAAGGGTGGGCAATGGGGGTCAAGTGACTTGCCCAGGGTCACACAACTGGGAAATGTCTGAGGCCACATTTGAACCTAGGACCTCCCATCTCTAGGCCTGACTCTCAATCCACTGAGCTACCCAGCTGCCCCCAATGTGTCTAGCATTTTGCTGAGAGCTAAGCATTCAAATAAAAGCCAAAAAAATACTACCTAAAAACAAGGAATTTACATCCTGAAGGAAGAAACTATATAGGAGGGAGCCTAGAAGATGGGGGAGAGTGTTAGTGGAAGAAGGTAACCTACACCAGTGTTAATTGTAAAAGTCCGAAGGGTCAGGAGCAGAACCAGCAGAAAAATGAGCAAGAATATGCTGGCTACTTCCTTAAATGGTGGTCTGGCAGGATTTCCAAGCAGCAAGGGGAACTTAGAGGGAAACTATTTCCACTGTGAAGAGGATGGTGAGGTAGAGTTGGGAAAATCCAAGGTCAGGAGCAGGGCAGGAAGAAAAGTTTATACACATAACTTCCTTCCTTTTTGGAAGACTGAGATATGTTTTTGTCCTTCTCCAGTCATCTGGAACCCCTCCATTCCCCACAGATTTTCCAAGATGACTGACAATGACTCAACAATCCTATTTGCCAGGACTCTCAGTACCCTGGGATATAGCTTTGTCTGCTCTATCTGATCTGAACTCATTGAGGACTCTTCAATCTCCTCTTAATCTTTTTTATAAATTCCTTAGATTTCTCTATTAGTCATTTTCTTCTCTTCAGAATTCACAGATCAATCTGCTTGGCAGAGAAAAAAAAGCAAAACTCATTTTAAGTAGTTTTGCCACTCTATATTGTGTCCATTTATCTTTGTCTTATCAGCCCTGAGCATCAAAAAGGTCCTTTACTTTTTTGATCATCTCAATTTCCATTGTTGATAAGTAAGCTGTTCAATTTTGCTAACTCCCCCATTGCCTACAGAGATTTGCACATTAAGTAGGTCCTTAATTAATGTTGGTTGAATAAAATTGAATTGAAATTCTTGGAGATAATGTCTGTCACAAATACCGGAGAATTTTCTAGGTGAGGCACCATTACCATTCATTGTCAGTTAACATTTTGTATAAGTTGAAGGTTTCCTCCTTCCAAATTCATAATTTAATAAAATAATGTTTTTTGGTAAGAGAAAACAGCTTCCTAAAACTGGAGGATTTCATACTCTTTTTTGGTATCCCCCCCCCTCTCTTTTCTCCTCTTAATAAATGCCTTGGGTTTTTAAATATTCCCATGTTTCCATAATAAAGTCCCTGATGGAAACAAAAGTAAATCCATGTTTTCTTCTGCTGTGATGAAGTACTTTTTATTTCCAAAAGATCTGTTATTGCTTATCCAAGTATTGCTGTTTATAGAGATAGAGCACACAAAAAATAGTATTAAGGAACATTCTCTTACTTCAGTATGTTACTTAATGATACTTTTCCTAAAATCTGAGTCTTCAGAAAAATTTTGAAATATATAAACTCAGCTGAAAAGAGAAAAAGAAATGAAAGTCTTCCACAAAAAGGAATTAGGTTATCACCTTCTTAAATGCAGTCATTAAATAATACACATTTTATCCTATCATTTCAAAAATGTATTAACTAAAGAGGAGCTTCAAGATAATGTTCTTGTCCATTATAATTGTACAATGTTTTAACAACTGTAAAGTTCAATACTGTTAGTCAATTAGTTTAACATAAAGATTCCAAATCAGGAAAAAGTACTTTTTTGTAGCTAATCAGGAACTTTGAGCTGTGGAAGATATAGTCATTGTTGCTATTAGGAAATACACAGGTTAAATGTACAAACCCAAGAGGTTTGAAAGAATTAAGATCTTTTCGAAGCTGAGTTAGGTAAAAAAAAAAAAAGTTAGAAGTATTGCCTACAAAATATCTAACACATTTGGCCGAATTCTTTATTTGTTACCCAGTTTTCTTTTCAAGAAGATTCAGCCATTAGACTCTAATCACAAAAGGCATAGTTAATATATGTAATTCTAAAAGCATATTATTTGACACTTACATCCTAGAATAAGCTATGAAATGTCCAGTAAATTCTTTGAGTAAAAAAAAATGGTTTGGAATCATAGATGGGGAACATGAAGAAATTTACTATGCTATGAATTATTGGAAGTATTTTTAGTGGTGTTTATTCTTCTATTAAGCTTCCATTTATAAATACCTTATTATCATTTGTTAAATTATATGACACTTTATAGAATGCTTGATGACTTTAATTCATGCATTAAATATGCACATATATTTTAACAATATTTGCATCTTATAATACTCTTTGTAACAACTTGTCATAGTATCACTGGTTAACTATTTGAGTGGTTTCATTTAGTAATTCAAAAACTGAATAAAGTATTTCTAAATTACATCTTAATTAAAATTGTCATGGCTATTGCAAAATTCTCCATTGTTGAGAGTGATCAGTATTTAATTGTGTGCATTTACATTTTTATTGATATTTTTGCACCTCTACATCTACCCCCAAATAACTAGAATTTTTATCACTTAAAAACTACATCCAAACATCAAGGTTCCTATTGCAGGAATTTTAACTCTTGTACTTCTTAATGTTCATATATTTCTTCCTGATCTATAAAGTTAGTATTTCAGCAATGCTCTAATCATTCTTTATGAATTATTATTGGGTAGTGTGTTATGTTGTTATGTAAAAATTCCTAAATTATAAAATATAGGCTCTAAGACTGAAATGGACTTTAAAGTTACTGTTACTTCTGTTCTTGTCTGGCAGTCAGTAGACCTGGGTTCCCTCTCAATTTCACCACTCCTTAGCTATATGGGATCTTGGATAAGTCACCAGCTACTGTGAGAAGCACTAGAAATATGACAAATATAAGCAAGCAAGATAGGCCTTGCTCTCAAGAGCCTTATAGTTTAATAGGGGAGAACAACACATAAAAAGAAGCTAAAAATGGAAAGAGGATGGTACACACCAGGAAGAATGACTTAAGAGATTGCTTAGAAGCAAAGTATGGTCCTGGATTGAGGCAAAATAAATCAGAAGCTCATTTCACCAGGGTGGTTCCAGGAGTAGAGACCAAGGTTCAGGTTTGGAAGAGTTAGAAGATGATGACCAAAATAGAGTCACTATGGCTTGGATATGAGTAGGAAGTGTTGAGTTTATTATGTCTACATGAAAATCAAAATCTGTATTCCACTAACGAAACTTCTGTATTGTTATTATTGAGGACACAATTATCCTCTTAGTCATGCAGGTTCACAGTCATTCTCATCCTCAGCTTCTCACCCGTGTATTATATCCATTCAGTTGTCCAATCTTTTTGGTTCTACCTCCATAGCATCCCTTGTTTATATTCCCTTCTTTTACACATTCACCTGCCTGAGTCAGCTTCTCCTCATCTCTTGCCTGCACTTTTGTAATAGGTTTCTAGTTAGTCCCTCTGCCTCATGTCTCCCTAATCAAATACATCCTCTACACATTACCAAAGTGGTTTTCCTAAAGAATAGGTCTGACCTACATATCACCCTCTGCTCAATAATTCTGTTGGCTCTCTATTATAAGATCAAAGATGAAAGTCTTTGGCATTTAAAGCTCTCCACCTGCCCTATTCTTATTACAAATTTCAACCATTCCATTCTAATTACTCATAACTTTCCACTACACACTCTAAGATCCTCTCTATTCAGGCCCACTTGCTGTTCATACATGATGCTTTATCACCAGTCTTCATGCCTTTCACATTGACTAGAATACTCTCACTCCTCACCTCTGCTTTCCTGGCTTTCTTCAATATTCAGCTCACATTGCCATCTACAGGAGACTTTTCTTTGTCACATGCTTGCTGCAAATTCCATATATGATATGTATATTTGCATATATAAATGCATATGTACACATACGCATGATTATAATCAGATCTTCAAGGACTGAGACTATTTTTTCATTTTTTTAAAATTCGAGCATTTGAATTAACAAATACTCAATAAATACTTAATAAGTACTTAATAAATACTTATCAATAGACTCAAAATTGATAAATTTATGTAGAAGTCGTTAATTCTGATTTTCAAATTTGAGTTTCATTTTTATTCTAACTTTAATCCTTAAAATGAACCAGGCACCTAACAAACAAATGTATAGTAGTTACTAAAATAGGAATAAGTAATGAATTACTTTCATCCTGCACTGAATTTATTATCACTATTTCTGACAACATATGAATAAATGACATTAACATTAGGAAAGTCCAGCTATGTGACTGTATTAGACTCTTGAAAAGCCAGTGGAAGAAATAGACCACTTTCTCAAATGATTCATTAGAAATAGTACAGAAGTTGATTTAGTGACTTTGCTAGTCTATATTTTACATCTACATTGAATTCACTATTAAAACAGTTCTTTCTAATTGTTTTCATGTCTTTAGTCCATGGCTTAAGATATTTCATTTTATTAGTATAGCATTTTTCCTTTCAACAAAGTATTCCTTTAGCCAAGAAAAAAAAATTTAGTGTATATTATGTGTAAAGTATTGTGCTAAGGGTGCTATAAGATGATGTGTTTCTGTTTGCTCTTACTCACCACAGTACGGTATTATACTAAAGACAATTACATGTGAGGAAAAACCAAGATGAAAATACCTTTGTGTTTTTTTAACAGTAAAACCAGTTTCTTACTAATAACTTAAATGTGTTGACTTAACACACATAACTTTACTTCCCTTTGAAAACAATTTGTTTCTGAATTGGACATGAGAATCCAGTGCCCACTTAAAGTGATAGGTAGCAAAACTCTAGCAGTTCTTTGGCACTTTTCATACTTGTACCAATAAAATATATTCTACTTATGGAACAGATTTTTTTAGAATTGTGGGTCACATTGAATGCCAGAATTAATTATTTAAAAATTCTTTACAGGTGAATATTTCTCTTATTGTCTTCAGGGCACTTCAAGGCCATGTATTTTCACACACATATCTTCCTATTTGAAAATACTAAAATACTCTGATAAATCTGGAGTAGGTAGGGTGAGTAGAAAGGAACCATAATCCTTTAAAGACATCTTATTAGACACCTCCTCCATATGTTTCCTCTCTTACACAATACACACACACACGTGCATTATGCCTCTCCCAGAAAGTTAGGGGAATTTCTTCATAGATCCATGCTCTGAAGAATGTGGTACAGTATTTATTTCCTATCCTGGTACTCATTACAATCCAGCTATGTGTTGTCATTTTGTGCAGTTCTAGTCCTGAGAAGCAGTTTAGTATTATGAAGAGAGAGCTGGGAATGGAGTTAGGGAGGTCTAGATGCAAATCCTGCCTCTATTAATCATACTATACTAGTTATGGGACTTGTTGGACTCAAAAGTCATTAAATCTGCCTCTCAGTTTCTTCTTTTGTAAAAATGGACATTGTACTACCTATACCATCTCCTTCACTGAGTTGTCAAATTCCAATGTAATAATGTATACAAAATGATTTATAGATTTTAAAACATATAAATGTCTACTGTTAAACTCTCATAAAGGATCTACTTAACACATTCAAGGCATGCATACCTCTGTGACTCTTTATTATTTCAGAGCTTCCAGTGTATCACTGGAGTTATTACCTCTTTCATTCCTCATTCTTACTATAGGACCCTTCCAAGCTCCTCTTCAGGGCAGAGAATAGGAATTTTCTTTTCTTTCTTTCTTTTTAAAATAATACTTCTCATTACCAATAAAAAGAATTGTTAACATTCTTTTACAGCCCACTTACTCCTAAGATATGTCTTTCCGTTGTCCTTCAGATCATTTTTGGGAGGATAGATCTATGACTAAAAATCTTGTCATAATAATGATTCTTTTTTTTGCTTATTTGATTCTTATACTTAAAAAATTAAGAAATATATTGTTTTTAACTGGATATATTTCAAAAATAGTAAATTTAAAAAATAAATGACACCTCAAAACATACATAGTCTGACAAAAAACATACATTCATAATCAATAACATTAACCACCTACTACATGCCAGACTCTGTGCTAAGTACTGGGGATACAAAAAGAGTCAAAAGATAGTTCTACCCCTCAAGGAGTTCACAATCTAAAGGGATATACAACATGATGAATCATTAACAGAGGGAAGGCACCTAAATATAGAGAAATTAGAAAGGGATTCCTGTAGAACATGGGATTTTCATGGGGTACTTGAAGGAAACCAGGGAAGCTAGGAGTCAAGAAGATGAAGAACATTCCAGGCTTGAGGGGAAAGGCAGAAAAAATGCCCAAAGTCAAGATGGAGTACCTTGTTCAAGGATAGCAAGGTGGCCAGTATCACTGGATCAAGAGTACCTGGTGGGGAAAAAGGTGTGAAGATATTGGAAAGGTAGAGGGAGGGGTTAGATTATTAAATATGTTGAAGCCAGAAGATTGTTTATGTCATCCTGAAGGTGATAAGGAAGCCTCTAGAATTTATTGACTAGCAGAGGGGGGCCTTTAGATCTTTGTTTTAGGAAAATCATTTTAGCAAATGAACTGGAGTATGAAGAAACTTGCAGACCTGTGAGCTAGCAGTCCATTGCAATAGTCCACACATGAGGTGATATGGGTCTCCACCTGGGAGGATGCAATATCAAAGGAAAGGAGTATTCAGAATATATTGCAAAAGTAACATCGATAAGCCTTGGCTAAGAGAGTAATGAACAGAGGATGATAGCTAGTAGTGAATATGGAGAACTGAAAATGGTAGTATCCTGAACAATTATGGGGAAGAATATTTAAGGGAAAGGATAATGGTAGGGTAGGTAAAGTACTTACCATTTACAAGTGAAATGGGGCCAGTTAAGAATTTCAGGGCAAGGCCTCTGGCTCTGGAGGACCAATGAAAGGATTGTTTTTCTCTCTCTCTCAATCAGCTAGAAGCTCCCTCTTTAAAAAAGATCACAAACCCACCTGAGATTTAGTAGATTAAGTACAAATTTGTTAGGAGCCTTCTCTAAGCTCACACTGCTAATAAGTGTTAGAGGCAGAATTTGAACTTGAGTCCTTCTAACTCCAAATCTAGCACTCTATTTACAATGGCATACCCTTGCCACCTCTCAAGTATGTAGATAGAGAACTATCTCTACCTGCCAAGCAAATCAAAAGTATCCCGTGGGGGAGCTGGAGTCTTGTAAAGGAGAGTAATAAGAGAAGGTCTGGGGAGTTCTCTGCTAAGTGTAAAATCATGCCAAGTTGAACTCTAAGAATAGTCAGACCTGTTCTCTTTGTTTTGGTCAACGGCATATTAATAAATTTTAAACTATATTTGTATCCACTTTGTTTATTTTGTTTCTTTGTTCAGCTTGTGAATCATTCCCAGATATTCTTCCTACTCCTGGCACTCTTTCTCAAAGTATTCTTTGTGCTCCATGTGATAAGCATCTCCTTTCTGTCTTCTTTTCAAATGTAAGACTACCTTGAATGCCATTGTAACTTCTCAAAGAAAAGCTGATTGCCTTCACTGTAGCTGCACTGGATTTAAATCTTTGATATTTAGTAATTTATACTTGCGATGTGGAGACTTAGTGTGGTGACTGGAAACCATGGCTAGATTGGCTAAGGGAGAGTAATAAGAAATTAGTGGGCAGAAGGAAGGCTGCAACTTATTCATTTTTACCACAGAAGGCAAGAATGGAGCAATGGGTAGAAGTTGTAGAGAATCGGCTTTTAGTTTTACATTGCGGAAAACTTTATTAGTTGTACAAAGGTGGGATGGACTCCTCAAGAGATAGTGAGTCTCCCTCAGTCAGAGCTGAGGCATCTGGTGACACCACAGCACATAGAGTCCTGGACCAGTCAAGAAGAGCTATGTTGAAATCAAGTCTTGGATAAAAACTAGCTGTGAGAACCTGGGCAAATTACTTAATATCTGTAATAGCATCTACCTTGAAAAGTTGTTTGGAGAATCAGTCATTTTTTAAAGCATCTTGCCTAGCTATAATGGACACTGTAAAAATACATATTCCATTCTCCCCACCCTACCACTAATCCCTGGAGATTGGTGTTTATATAAAAGGATTCTTATTTATGTATATATTGGAGGAGAGTGAATTATGTTTCAATTATTCTGTTCTATGTGACTTTACTCTGTGGACAGAATCATAATAGATATCAGAGAGTATATAGGACATAGTCCTTAATTTTTTTCCTTTAATTTTGTTCACTTTCACCAGGTAGAGTCGCATATTTCTGTAATCTCTGCTAGTGCCAAAGATGAGGTTGGTAGATCTCTGGCATTCTTCATTGTAGTAGGGCCAAAGACAAATAGGCATCTGTCTTAAGTCTGATACTCATGTGCTGAGCCCCTGGTGACTAGCTATTGTACTTCCAACATGAGCAAAATAGGAAGATCCTGTGTCCAAGGGAAAATCACAACTTCATAAGTAACAATTTTTCCATATGCCTTTGATTCTGTTAATAGTCTGCAACAAAGTAAATACTTTGTGGAATCGTCAATATGATATGCTTCTTTATGAAGCCTTTTTTTTGTCTTTTAAAAAATGGCAGTGTAATCAATAATTTTAAAAATGGTTGTGCATTATTAGAGTAACTGTAGCTTGATGACATTTAATGTACCAGATAAAATGGATTAAGAATTGGTAATAAGTAAAGGGAGGTGAGACTAAATACTTTTAAACTCATATACATGGGAAAACAATTAGTTAAGTCCTGAGCAATAGTGTGGTATATTTAGAGAGAACTGGCCTCGAGTCAGGAAGACCTGAATTCAAGTTCTGACATATACTCTGTGAGCTTAGGCAAGTTACTTAACCTCTTAGTATCCAAGCAACTCATGACCATATTTTTTTTAATAGTTGTAGATCTATTTTAGTAGAGGGCATTTTTATAAGGACTTTTTTTACATTCGTTGAAATCTCAGTTTTGGTTGCGTTTGTATGTTTGTTTTAAACAGCCACTGCCTTTGTATTTTGAGATGGAGATTAAAATAAACTTTATTTCCTATTGTCCTTTTAAGGAGCATTTTACAAATATCCCTATATATCAGGCAAGGCATTGTGTCCAAATTTTCAGTATGAGTAGATAGTTTAGGGCTTTTGCTTAAATATAGACCTGACTTTTAAACCCCCTAATAAAACATTAGAAGAATCCCACAGTCCTCACTTTTTAAAATTTCCCATAATATGCCTTCATTTGCTGTGTTGTTTTATTTTTTCCTTTAGCAAATTTGTTTTCTTCTGTGTGGGTGATTTTTCCCTTTTGGATTCAGGAAATGCCTTGTTCTATGACCACAGAAGATGCTAATAGTGGGAATTCTTAGAACAGCAAGTATCTTACTTCAACCACAGGAAGCATGTTGTGTCTGCCATTTATTCTCTAAGGTTGGCTGAGACAAAGCACTGATCAGCAGCTGTGAAAAATTTATAGCACCACTAATTGTGACTGACAGCCTAATTAAGTAGGAGGGGGGAGGATAGTGAAAAAAAATGTATCCAGGATTTGGCTAAACTTGAGTTTCCAGAATTGTGACCTCTTGTTTTATCCCACTAAAACAGTTTGCCTATTGCCACTTTCAGTTATAGACAGCACATTATCTGTTGGAATGGCATAACAATTAATATCAAAATGACACTGAAGCTCTTATTACTGGACATTGATTTCTGTGGTTGAGACCACATTCTAACTTTCAATAAACAGGCTCACATTTTATTTAGTTATAACAGAAATGTCTGCATGTGTGAATTGGGTTTTTTGCTGAGCGAATCTCTATTTTAATCTAGACAGTTTTTTTCAACTTCAGTCAATAACAATAGTAGGAATCTTCTTAGATAAATCTAGGCTTTCCCTTGTATTTTAAATTCTGACCTTTAACTGTACCATACAAATCACTAAGTTGGGTATTTGTTGTACCCAGTTTAAAATTAAAAAAAATTTTTTTTCAAGAGCCTTTTGATGAGATCAACACTATACTTATAGTTAACTATGGTTTTTTTGCCTTTTTTTGTTTCATGTTTCTTTCATTTTGACATCACAAATAATGGAGCATCTCATTTTCCAAAAGTATATCTTATTCCTGTCTTAGCATGTAGTACAAAGTTCTAGGAGCTCCATCTGAACTGTGTGGTACCCAAGCGAAAGTCATTAAGTTACTTTTTTCTTCTTATACCAAAATGTACTAATTTACTAAGATGATAAATAATAAATACCTATTAAAGGGATATAAATAAATTTCCACTGGAACATGATTGTGATATCATAAAGTATTTCTGACTATCATTATTTTATTACTCTTATTTGAGTACAATTCCAATTATAGTTCATAAATTGACCTAGCACAAATATATATATATATATGCATTTATATATATATATAAATTCAAGAACCAATACTTCTTGAAAAAAAATGTCAAAACCAAGAAGTGTGACAGGCACTACATGCTGTATACCTTTTATTAAAACCTGAGTGGTTTCAAACCCAATACTTTGACCTTTAAAACTCTGATCATCTTTTTCATAAGTAAATACTACTTAAAATGTGATCAAATTTACAATATGTGAAGAACCCATCATAATAAGAAATAGCCTTAAGATTCATAAAATTGATTATGTGTGCCTGATCTAATTGATGATCCCTGCTTGGTACCCCAGGGAAAGGTGAAAGATCCTCTGCTATGGTAATTTTCCTTATCTTAATTATAATATTCCTCTTGCTACAGAATTGACTGTATTAACTTCTTGTGTTAGAATTAACCAATGCATATCTATATTAATTCTATTGCTTCCTTGACCCCCCCCCTTCTAGTTCCTTTCATTACCTGATTAGAATCAGAATTATATTAAACACTCAACTGATCACAGAACAGCGGCTAGACACTATACAGAAGTGAAACTAAATGAATCAATAAAAGTTGCAAAATATATAATTTAGAGCTAAATTAAATGTCATTTTTTACCCTTAAATTTGTTTGTTTCTATCAAAATGTGTATCAAAAGAACATTAATTAAGTAAAGTGAAAAAAACAATTAAGTAACCAGAAATTTGCTGATATAAATATTGTGAATAGACAAGTTAACTTGGGTACTCAAGAGAAAGAAATAAAGATGGAAATGATAGAATGCCACCTAACATAGGAAAAATACAATCATTTTTCCACCTAACATAGGATAAATAAAATCCTTTTTTCTTGGTAAAAAGATATAATTCCAAATGTTGGACCCATAGGAAAGAATATACTACAGAGGGCTGTGTGTCTGTGTGTAGGTGTTATGGCAGGGATTGGAAAGATGAGAAAAGAGGACCTTAAGTATCCATATTAATAAATCTTTTCAGCATCTTAAGCATTACACTTTTCTATGGTTGCTGCAAAAAGAATCACTGCTACCATAAATATGCTATTCAGCCAAAATGTCCATTATGTAGCAATTGAGCTACCATTACCACCTCCCAGGTGCTCTCTGTGAAGTCATAAAGTCTAGTAGAAGAAGAGAATTCTTTAGTAAGTCTCTCTAAGCCATTCAATTTTGATCAAAAGGATTTCAGGGTATGGATTCAGAGATCCTAATTAAGATGTAGTGAACATCCATGGCAAAACTTCAGTGTCTTGATACCATAATTGAAAAGGTCTGGGAGGTCAGATGCCCACTACAGGGCATTTTTTTAGATGCAGCACCCTTTTGGATTGATTATAAAACCAATCATTTTTCAGACCATTATGCATCTGAATATATGAATAAACATATCATTCATACAAATATAATTTATGGTAACTACATTCACCAGTTAATATGCACAGTGTTCTCATCATGAAAACCCAATGACCAAAAGTATACATATTTGCAATAATTCTTTTCAACATCCTGAATATCCCCATTTTATTCCCATTGTTGAAAAAAGGAATGACTATTCTCATGATTAAGCTCTCCAAACCGTAAATGTCCCAGTTGCTAAGGATGGGGTTACTTATTTTAAAGGTCCCACTGTACTACATTAAAATGATTTTTTCTTAGATATTCTATGTGATTTAAGGTATTAACAGTACTTCAAATTTTGTTCCATTAACAAATCTTGGCATTCTAGAAGCACAACCCTGTCCTGGGCTCATTAATAAACAAATTTGAATGCTACAATCTCAGTACTGACCTCTGAGGTACCCATTAGTGACTTTTCTCCATTGTACTGTAATGTAATCACAGAATAGCTTTTCAAGGCACTGAAGTAGCAGACCATTTTCTTTGTTAATCAAAAATAATTCAGCATTACTCTAGTTATAAAAAAAAAGTGTCCAGTTATTTTGTTTTTCATAAAAAGAAAATTTGGGAACTCCACTTACAAGTTTTCTTTTTTATAAATAAGATCTGTATTTTAAATCTGCATTACATATCTAAAATTGATATCTCAAAATAAATCCTTTTGGGTAGTCATTGTTAGTCCAAAGGCAAAGATGATAATTGCCAACTCAGTATGGAAATTTGTTATATCTCAGCAGCAACTTCTAGACTGGAAACATGAACTTATTTAATATATCTATATACTCTAGATTTGTGTGGATCCTGGATAAAAAAAAGGCAGAGATATAACTTGAATAAATCCTCTGACCAACAGATATGTCATAGAATTTTCCCCAAAATGAAAGAGAAGTCTGGTTTCCACTTTAGAAATGTGCAGAAGTGGAAGCTCTAGACCTAAACCATTATCCCATTCAACCAATCTTGATGGCTGAAATTCACAACTGGTTATACATAATTATAAGTCAATGGCAAATATGGTTAGCTAATAATAAGACTGTTGAGATTCAAACATCATTTGATTATGCACAATGTTTATAAAGTCTACAACAATGTTTCATTTGAACTCAATAAAAATTCTTTTAACACTTTTTTTTGAAGAATTTTGTACTAAACACTGGAGGGAGAAAAAATTTTGATAAAAGTATACCTGCCCAGAAAAGCTTACGTTTAGAAGAAAAACACACTGCAAAGGCCATCTAAGTATCTATATGATAATACATAAATGCTTTGTATAACATTCCTGTCAAATGATAATCAGCTTTTATCTGAGAACCACTGGGGGGACACATTACTTTTCAAGGTAGTCAGTATTTCATTTTAATTTGGGATAGATCTAATTTTTTAAAAAATTAAACCCTTACCTTTCTGTCTTGGAGTCAATACTGTATATTGGTTCCAAAGCAGAAGAGTGGTAAAGGCTAGATAATGGGGGTCAAGTGACTTTCCCAGGGTCACACAGCTGGGAAGTGTCTGAGGCCAGATTTGAACCCAGGACCTTCCTTCTCTAGACTTGGCTCACAATCCAGCTGCCCCCAATAGATATAATTTTTAAGAAATTTATTTTCACTCACATATTTTTAAATCCTTACCTTTCATCTTATAATCAATACTGTATATTAGTTCCAAAATAGCATAGCAGTGAGGGCTAAGCAATTGGGGTTAAGTGACTTGGAGAGGGTCATGCAATTAGAAGGTGATTGAGGTCAAATTTGAAGCCAGGGCCCTTTGTCTCTGGGCCTAACAAATTAATTGAGCTCACTTCACTCAAATTTAAATAGAAATTCACATCTAAATATGTCTGTCTGTGTCTTCCCTACACATACACATACACATACACACACACACACACACACACACACACACACACACACATATACACACATATACATTCTCCCTGTCAAGTCAAAATAACAATTCTAAACTTTTTCTCTTCTATATGAGAGCCCTTCAAAAATACAGGTATTATTTCTCCCTCAAAGTTTTCTCTTCTCCAGGCTAAACATTTTCAATTCCTTCAACTTACTGGTCCTTACAATGCATAGTCTAGAATCATTACCAATCCAAAATCCTAATTACTCTCTTGTATTCACATTACAGAAAATGCTCCATGTGTTGAGGATGGACAGTACCCTGTCAAGGACAGGATATAGTAAAGACAGAATTTCCTGTGTTCTTACAGCTCTCTTAACTTGTACATGTATATATAATTACTAAAATGTGTCAAAAGTAACTAAGATTGTCTCTTGGAATGAGGAAGAGGTTAGAAGTACCAACAAAAGAAATAAACACCTTCATTCTTGGGAAGCTGAGCAACCACAGTGATTCCAGAGGTCAAGGTCTAAAGGAGATGCCTATGAATCATGAATTAAGTCATTAATAAGGAATGCCCAAAAAAGAAGGGTTAAAGCTTTAAATGTGTACCAAACAGAGTATTTTGAGGCTGTATCTGGAATGGGCTCACCTGAATATGGCTTATATCTGAGGTTATCTCACAAGATAGTAAATATTTTTGCATTTTAACTAAGGCCAGAAATAGAGAGGACAGCATTGGAAGAGATTATTGCTGGCAAAGAGAAAGTGCATGAAGACTATGACTCTAAGAGCATGGCATTATGGAGATGTAACCTACCTTTTTTCTGCCTGAGTAATTACCAAAAAAATTACCCTAAATCATCTGAGGAACCCATGCTTATGGAAACTGTCCTAAGAGGATAACTCATTTTGTTACACCTTCAAATCATCTAATACCACAGTATGCACAGTGGCTGTTATATTTGCATTTGGGAGTTCTGATAAAGAACCAGCTGAGGGAAAAGTAGAAGTAGCAAAACAAACACAAATTGGCCTTTCTTAATGCTAAGGTTACTAATTATCCTTGACCTACTTCTATTCATTTCTCACAGTTTAAAGGATTAGAAAACCATTGATTGGGAATGAGGCTTTTTGGATTCATCAGATGTTCATCTAAACACAGAATCGTGTTTAGTGTTAATAAAGGGAACATCTAGATGGTTGTATGTATATCCCACTGTATAAGAAGAACTGGACACGTTCCCCTCTGATTAATTCATTGTCTTTTAAAGATCTTTTCATTGCCAAATTCAGTAGCTTCCCCCTCTCCATTCTCCACCCTGACCACTCAAAAACATCTGACATTGTTGGAAATGCTCTCCTTTTTACATTAAACAATTTCTTGCACCTTCCTGTCTCCAAAACTCTCGGTTTTTTCCTACCCACTTTCTTTTTGGTTATCCTCTTTTTCACCTTAGGTTCAGATGTCTTTCAATATTCTCTCCTTGGCCAGCTTTTCTTTCATACCATATTATCCTCTCTCCTCTCCCTTCTATCTCCTTTCCTCCATTACTATCCCCCTATCTCTCACTTGCCCCACTCTCCATCTCTTTCTTTTGCCTTCATGAAGATTACTCCCACGTCCCCAATTAGATGCCCTGATGGTACTTCAAGCTTATATCCAAAAACATACCCTGAATGCTATTCTCCATCCCAGTTCATAACTCCTTCCTTATTTTCCTCATCCTCAGAAATATAGGAGCAAAGATATAAACCTGAAGAAACTATTTAGTCCAAGTCTCTCATTTTATACATGAGTATGCTGAGGCCCAGGGAGATTAAGTGATTTGCCCAAGGTCACTCTTTGCACAGACAGGATTTGACACCAGATTTTCTGAGAGACAATTTTTTTCTACTGTCCTATTAGTACTGTTCTTGTTGATGCCACCTATTTTCACCACATATCCAATTTTGGATATAAAATAAACTTACTTGTGAGGACTTCACATTCCTTTCAATTTAATTGAACTAGCATTTAAGTATCTACTATGTACAAGAAAACACTGTGTTAATGAAGGGAACAAAAAATGTTGCTGCTCTCAGGGAGATCACATTCTATCACATATACCTGGTTCCCTTTGGGAGAGAAAGTAATTATGCTACCCAGAACTGACAGTATAAATATATATATATATATATATATATATATATATATATACACACACACACACACACACACACACACACACACACACACATATTTCTTCTCCAGACTTGGTACATCTCCTAGATTCTACCAAGTATTTCCTATAATCCTCCCAAATACTATAAAACATGTAATTATCAGAACTGGTCCTGGATAAGAAATAGAGTCATTGATCCAATGGACTAGATTAGGCATATAATATATAGTAGTAAATGATCATGGTAATCCATCACAGTTTGATAAACACAAAGATTCAAACTTTGGGGACAAGAATTCACTATTCAACAAACTACTGGGGAAACTCGAAAGCAGTCTGAAAAGCTAGGCATGAAGCAACATCTCCAGGAAAATAAGGTCAGAATAAGTATATAATTTACATAAAAGGAATTCATAAGCAAATTAGAAGAACATGAAAAAGAAGTTAACCAGTCAGGTCTATTGATAAGAAAAGACTTTATGACCCAACAAAAGTAGAGAGGATTCTGGAAGACAAAATAGATAATTTTGATTACATTAAATTAAAAAGTTTTGCAGGAACAAAACCAATTAATTGCAACCCAAATTGGAAGGGAAAGCAAGGAAAATGTGGGACAAAAATTTAAGAGTTTCTTTGATAAAGTTTTCATCTCTAAATATACAGAGAATTGATCCAATTTTAAAAAATAAGAGTTGTACCCCCATTGATAAATGGCTAAAGGATATAAATAAGCAGTTTTCAGAAGAAAACAAAGCTATCAATAGTCATAAAACAATGCTATAAATCATCAATAGAGGAATTCATTACCAATTAACACCCATATGATTGGGTAAGATGACAGAAATGGAAATGGGAAAGGACAAATGCTGGAGAAGGGGAAAAATAAGAAAACGAATGCATTGTTGGTGGAGTTGTGAACTGGTTTAGCCATTCTGGAGAACAACTTGGAACCAGGCCTAGGGGCTATAAAATTGTGCTTACACATTGACCTAGCAATACCACTCCTAGCTCTGTATTTCAAAGAGATTTAAAGAAAAGAAAGGAAAGGGACCTATATGTACAAAAATATTTATAACAGGTCTTTTGTGGTAGCAAAGAATTAGAAGTTGAGAGGAAGGCCATTGGTTGGGGAATGGCTGAACAAGTTGTGCCAGATGATTGTGATGGATTACTATTATACTATGAGCATTGCTGAAGGGGAACTGATGCTGAGAGAAATGAGAACATCGTACACAGTAACAGCAATATTGTAATAATAATCAAAGTTTGCAAAGCATTATACTTGTCACCTCATTTGGATCTTCACAACCACCAAGTGACATAGGCACTATTATTTTTGCCATTTTTACAAATGAGGAAACTGATTACCTATGTTAAAATGTTGTTTTAGGATTTAAGTGAAATGAGGTGTGTATGCACAGCACTTTGCAAACCATAATAATATATAACAACATTATCATATACATGCAATATGTCATATATAACATATCAGATATGTAACATATCTCATATATTGAATATGTATCTAATCCAATATATACAATATCACATATATCACATTTTTATAAAATATATATCATTAATATAATATTTTAGGTCTTCAAAACACCTAACAAATTGTATCTTTTTTGAATCTCACAGCAATCATAAGAGGTATTATTATTATATATATTATTATTATCCCTATTTTACAGTCTGAGAGAGGTTAAGCGACTTGTTCAGCATCACACAGGTGTTAATAAACATCTGAGGTCACATTTGAACCCAGGTCCTCCTAGCTTCACTTAACCTCTGTTCCCCAACTGTAAAATAAAGATAATAATGGAACCTGCCTCCCAGGATTGTGAAAAGAATCACATGAGATGATATTTGTAAAGTGTTTAGTATAGTATCTGGAACAATTGGAGATGCATAATAAATGCTTGTTCCCTTCCCTAGGTCTCTGAGCAATAAACTGTATCATATAACCCCCACTATTTAAATTTAAAATGTTAAGCTCTGGAACTTTTGGATTGTTTCAACTAGAGTACCACAAGACACAATTGTGATTTTTACAGTTTATTGAAGCAAGAAAAAAATGTAGATGACAACATCATAATTCAGGTATACTATTGTCTACTCCAAATTATAAATAGTTAAATTGTAATGCTGTCCATTACCTTGTTGATTTAATTGCCTACAGGAGCTCACTGTAGTTTTAAGAAAAAATTTCAATTCAATTGTTCATTTATTATCAAAAGTCTTAAGTAAAAAACATTTCGTTTGATCTCTTTTTATCCACTTTTGGGAGTAGGGAGAAGACAAGATTTTATCAGGATTAGAAACTTCTGAGGCAGAAGCTCCATCCATGTTGAAAAAACTGCCTCTGGGCTCTGAGAGGTGTGACTTGTCCATGGTTATACAGCTTCTGTATCAGAGGCAAGATATGAATTTAGGCCTTCCTTGGTACAGAATCACCCCACCATCTCCTACATCAGAGTGTCTCTCTTTTACTTACCTATGCATAGACATATTTAGGAACTTAAGTAGAGGATAGCATACAGAAAATAATGATAGCCAACATTTGATAGCATTTAAGGCTTAGAAAATGTTTTAAATAATTATGTCATTTGATCCTCATAGCAACCCTAGGAAGCAGGTCTATTATTACCCCCATTTTAGATGAGAAAACTGAGGCAGAGAGAGATTGACTTGCCCAGGGTCACATAGCTAATAACTGTCTGAGACTAGATTTGAACTCAGTTCTTCCTGACTCCAGGACTATTGCTCTATCCACTCACGACATTTAGCTGCTAGCCTTTGAATCAGAAAGACCTGCCCCTCATTCCACTTTTTTACACTATTTATATCATCCTGGGCAAATTAGTAACTCCTCTGGGAATTGGGTAAAACTCCCTAGGACTTATCTCTGAAGTCAAATAGTTTGTATGTATTAAAAATCAAGCTCTTTTTAAGTGGAAAGTATTCCTTTCCAACAATTAACAAGATTCTATAAATATATCATAGACACACAAAAAAGTATTATATTTATTTTAAGCTCTTTTATTCATAAAACAAAATACAGAAAAAATTCTATAGATCACTTTGGGAATAAATATAGTACCAAAATTAGGGTCCTAAAGTAGTCATTCAAAGAGAATAAAGATTGAGGTTATCATATATGATGGTTCTCTTCTCTTTTTTTTTTTTAAATCCTTAACTTCGGTGTATTGTCTCATAGGTGGAAGATTGGTAAGGGTGGGCAATGGGGGTCAAGTGACTTGCCCAGGGTCACACAGCTGGGAAGTGGCTGAGGCCGGATTTGAACCTAGGACCTCCTGTCTCTAGGCCTGACTCTCAATCCAGTGAGCTACCCAGCTTCCCCCTGGTTCTCTTCTCTTTTTATAGGAAACCATGACCTTTAAATATTTACAGAATGAAGTTCTTTCATAATTTAGGATTATATACTGTATTAATATCGCACCGCCTTTCCAGCTAAATCCAAACTTAAGATGGCTGATAGATGAATAGTTTTTATGTGCAGAAATGATCATGTCACTCTAATATTCAGAGCTCTTCAGTGGTTCCCTATCACATACTATAGTAAGTATTTCTCATGTTAGGTTCCATAGAAAACTGTCACAAAGTAGTCCAAAAACATCTTTAAAAAATAGTTGTGAAGGGGGAAGCTGGGTTGCTCGGTGGATTGAGAGCCAGGCCTAGAGACAGGAGGTCCTAGGTTCAAATCTGGCCTCAGACACTTCCCAGCTGTGTGACCCTGGGCAAGTCACTTGACCCCCATTGCCTAAACATTACCACTCTTCTGTCTTGGGACCAATACACAGTATTGACTCCAAAACGGAAGGTAAGGGTTTAAAAAAAATAGTTGTAAGGGTAGACAAAGTACGCAGCAAACCTCTCCAGTTAAGTTTCTCTTGGTAGTACAGAAACATATTTTCATTAACAGGAACTACTACTGCAAGCCATACTCACATGACAAAGCTGACTTAAGCAACAGTGTTGGTTAACATGCCCAATAATGTATGATAAATAATCAGATGATTGTTACTTATAATGTATATAAAATAATCAGTGACCACTTGTATTTGGGAGGGAGGAATAATTATATCTATTTTCCTACAAATGCCCATTATGGACAGTTGAGGTAAATCAAGAAATCAGAAAAGCAAAAGTGTGAATAATGAAGAAAATGATGGTGAAATAAATACTCTAAAATGTAGTTTAAGGTCTAGAATGAACTTCATCCTTTCTTTGTCCTGACTTGAGTTTCATCTTAAACTCAAAAGAACGTTTTTTTTTTTGGCATTAGGCCCTTCCTGACCCCCCAAATTGGTTTATATTCAACTACTTTGTATAAATCTCTATTTACTTTTTAGGTGTGATTTCTAACATTTCTATATGTGTATTGATTTCCCAATTAAAATATAAGCTCCTTGAGAGGAGGAATTGTTTCATTCTATAGCATAAATATATAGTATAAATACCAGTACTCTGCTCTCCACAGACTAAAACATAGGCAACATATGTGACTGTCACAACGAAGGTGTCTAAAAATTCTTGTTGATTGATTGATATGATAGTAGTATCTCCTGTTTAGATATGCTTCACGTGAGTCTGAAACAAAGTGTGTGTGTGTGTGTGTATTTCACAAGATCTATGACTAATCAATATGGCCAGTCATTTCTTTGATTGGCCTCCAAATTCACCCATAAATTATCCATAGAGGATCAATCAACCCACTGCATTGGAAGACTTTTTGTCCTTTTACATTTCTTTTGTATCAGTGCAGCCTTGAGATTGTCCATTTATTAGTCCTCAGTCTCCTTACAAGACAAATCCTACTTCTTTTTTAATGACATTTTTTCATATGATCTATTTTATGATACTTTTGAATGTATGTAATATTTTATTATAAACTAAATCCATAGTGTTAAATTATCAGATTTAGAAAATAATGATTCCATAGTTCTGGTAAATTAACATTTTCAGCAAGGAAAACTTAGTAAGTATAAAAGCAAAATCTAGATATTTCAAGATAAATGTGATGAACCAACAATTCACAATGACACAGCAATTTAAAGTTTCCATAGCACCTTCATCAAAATTAATCTCTGAAATAAGAAATATAAATATCATTATTCACATTTTTCAGACAAAGAAACTGATGCTCAGAGATGTTAAGAATCTGATCCTTAATCACACAGGTAATGAATAGTAGAGACAAAATTGGAAATCAGACATCCTGACTGACATCCTTTCTCCTGCCCTATGCTACCTGGAATAATTTCCAGAATGCTAGTTTACATAAGCAAAAGAGAAAAGGAAGTGTTGGAAAACATTTTACAAGATGAAACCTTTCTAATATTGTTTCCAATTCTGTCAAACACTAATAGCAGTCATATACTTACTAAGTTAATTGCAGTATTTTTATAATATTGTATTTATAATTATAATATTTATAATATTGAAATTGATATGAAAATATTTTTGTATTTATAACATCAACCTTAATAATTTGGTGTACCATAAGTAACAGGTATTTAAGTCATCATTTTAAAAATGTTACAAGAAATCAATCAAAATCTTATTTAATAAGGGGATTCCATTGTTAAGTTTGAGAACCACTGACAAACTGAATTAAGTACAAACTCCTTTACCTTGCATTCAAAGTTGCTGCAGTCTGACCCCCCCCTCCCTTTACCTTTCCAGCCTTTTCTCACCCTGGCCTCTAAAATCACCATACCTTAGCTACATTGCGATACTTACAGCCCTTTGCACACATCCCAAGCTTTATTCACAATGCAACAGTTTATGCCAATGTTATCGAAGTAAAGAATACTGTTTCTACCAAGACTCCATCTTTTAAGTTTGACCCATCCCTCAAAGTAAATCTCGCCCTCACCAACTCCTTAAAGGCTTCACTAATTGACTAATAAAAGACTCTTACCTATTATATCACTTTAAATTCATCCTAAATCTATTCTTTTATTGCCAAACATTTTAGAACATGTTCTATTCTTTGCTCTAGTTGTGTACTTCCTGTTCGGTATTGCATATTTAAGTATGTGTCATATTCCCTTGCTAGAATGTAAGCTTCAAAAGGGGAGGGAAATAACTTCATTATTTGTGTATCTTCCTTCTCCCGAAATTTTAATAAATGGTTGCTAAATATATGAATGGAAAGATTACCAACTTGCTTAAATATCTCCTTGCTTTCTGAAACTGAACTAAGGATATGAAAAATCCCTGATTTGCATTCTAATGATAAAGATGTTATTGACCTTTTTAGTGTGAGAAACCCTATCACTGTTTGTAGACTTCACAACTAACTAACTGATAACAAGGAGATTTTTAACTACTTAATATGGCCATAAAAGATTGTTTGTAGTGTTAAGTAAGCCAGTAAGAGTCTCTAGACTAGGCTCTCTGAAAATGTTTTTATCTGCAAGGACTAAGTGTGCAAACTGAAGTTTTAATAAATTAAAACAACTGCAGCTCTCACCAGGTGAGACTGATCTGAAGCCAGAATAAGCTAAAAATAAACATTTGCTCCTTTTCCTGTGTTAGTAGCCATATCACTGATTTTTCTAAATAAAATTAATTTTTAAGAAATTTGGATTTGGCCCAGTGATGACAGGATTTTATTTTCATTAGAAGCAATGCCCATTTAAAAAATATAACAGTAAGAACAAAAGTTCTTTAATGATTATTTAATCTAAAACATATGTCATCTTCAAAACTTATGCAGTTTCACTGAAGACTGTTTCAACTAAGGCTTGCATTGGAAACTACCTAGAACATAAGCACAATTTAAACCATTTATTATCTTCTATGGAGCTTGGAAACTTCATAAACTCCCCCCAAATACTTTAAGGATTTAGTGTGATAGTCCCATAATCCGGGCACAAATGAACTACTGGACAATTGTGTCCAATCTAAGGAAAGTAAATTCCAAAAAATAGCGCTTTATTCTTGTTTTCCATTAATGTATGTGTGTCCATAACTTTAAATATGGTGCAAGAGTTCATTTAAAACACAGAATTATAATTTGCTACATACGGTAGTATCCTTCTATATAAAATTAATCATAACAATAGAGTAATAAAAAAACACTCTAGATAGTACCATCAGAAAGTGAAGAAATATATAACCTGTCCTTTCTTCCAGAAAATTCCTCAGACTCTAATGCATTAACCAGCATGACACCCTAAATGTTTAAAATGGCAGCTAATAACGTCAAAAGGATCTATCTTCACTTGGAAACATTGGAGCTAGAGTTAAAGTAAAAAGTCCAGAAGTTAAAGACAAGATATTAATTTGGGGGCAACTTGTGTTTCCAAAAATGCTTCTTACTTATATAAATTTGCCACTTATATTCAGGCATGGGCAGGGAAGCCCTTTTTTCCTACTTGGTAGTAGTACATTTCCCTAAAATTGCCATTACATTAATGAACCTTACATTAGTCTTTTGGTATTATTTGGATTTTTTTTAACATTTATTAATATTCATTTTTTAGAAAAGTTAACATGGTTACATGATTCATGCTCCCCTTCACCCCCCGCACTCCCCCCTTTCACCCCCCGCACTCCCCCCACCCCTGGCCGATGTGCATTTCCACTGGTTTTAACATGTGTCATTGATCAAGACCTATTTCCAAATTGTTGATCATTACATTGGTGTGGTAGTTTCCAGTTTACATCCCCAATCATGTCCACCTCAACCCATGTATTCAAGCAGCTGCTTTTCTTCTCTGTTTCCAGTCCTGCATTTCTTCCTCTGAATGTGGGTAGCGTTCTTTTCCATAAATCCCTCAGAATTTTCCTGGATCATTGCAATGCTCCTAGTATAGAAGTTCATTACATTCTTTTATCAAAGTGTATTGGTCTCTGTGTACAATGTTCTTCTGGCTCTGCTCCTTTCATTCTTCATCAATTCCTGGAGGTCTTTCCAGTTCACATGGAATTCCTCCAGTTTAATTAGTCCTTTGAGCACAATAGTATTCCATCACCCGCATATACCACAATTTGTTCAGCCATTCCCCAATTGAAGGACATACCCTCATTTTCCAGTTTGTTGCCACCACAAAAAGCACAGCTATAAATATTTTTGTACAAGTCTGTTTATCTATGAACTCTTTGGGGTACAAACCCAACAATGGTATGGCTGGATCAAAGGGCAGGCATTCTTTTATAGCCCTTTGAGCATAGTTCCAAATTGCTAGCCAGAATGGTTGGATCAGTTCACAACTCCACCAGCAATGCATTAATGTCCCAATTTTGCCACATCCCCTCCAGCATTCATTACTTTCCCCTTCTTTCATTTTAGCCAATCTGCTAGGTGTGAGGTGATACTTCAGAGTTGTTTTGATTTGCATTTCTCTAATTATTAGAGATTTAGAACATTTTCTCATGTGCTTATTGATAGTTTTGATTTCTTTATCTGAAAATTGCCTATTCATGTCTCTTGCCCATTTATCAATTGGGGAATGGCTTGATTTTTTATACAACTGATTTAACTCCTTGTATATTTGAGTAATTAGACCCCTGTCAGAGTTTTTTGTTATAAAGATTTTTTCCCAATTTGTTGTTTCCCTTCTGATTTTGGCAGCATTGTTTTTGTTTGTACAAAAGCTTTTTAGTTTAATATAATCAAAACCATACATTTTGTAATTTTCTCTAACTCTTGCTTGGTTTTAAAATCTTTCCTTTCCCAGAGATCTGACAAGTATACTATTCTGTGTTCACTTAACTTATTTATAGTTTCCCTCTTTATATTCAAGTCATTCACCCATTCTGAATTTATCTTGGTGTAGGGTGTGAGATGTTGATCTAAATCTAATCTCTCCCATATTGTTTTCCAAATTTCCCAGCAGTTTTTATCAGATAGTGGATTCATGTCCCAAAAGTTGGGCTCTTTGGGTTTATCATACACTGTCTTGCTGATATCACTTACCCCAAGTCTATTCCACTGTTCCTCCCTCTGTCTCTTAGCCAGTACCATATTGTTTTGATGACTGCTGCTTTATAGTATAGTTTAATATCTGGTACTGCTAGGCCACCTTCCTTCACATTTTTTTTCATTATATCTCTTGATATTCTTGATCTTTTGTTATTCCAAATGAACTTTGTTATAGTTTTTCCTAATTCAGTAAAAAAGTTTTTTGGTAGTTTGATAGGTATGGTGCTAAATAGGTAAATTAATTTGGGTAGAATGGTCATTTTTATTATGTTAGCTCATCCTACCCATGAGCAATCAATGTTTTTCCAATTGTTTAGATCTAGTTTTATTTGTTTGGAAAGTGTTTTGTAGTTGTTTTCGTATAATTGCTGTGTTTGTTTTGGTAGATAGATTCCTAAGTATTTTATATTGTCTAGGGTGATTTTAAATGGTGTTTCTCTTTCTACCTCTTGCTGCTATGATGTGTTGGAAATATATAGAAAAGAAATGCTGATGATTTATGTGCATTTATTTTGTATCCTACAACTTTGCTAAAGTTGTTGATTATTTCTAAAAGCTTCTTAGTTGATTCTCTGGGATTTTTTAAGTAGACCATCATATCATCTGCAAAGAGTGATAGCTTAGTCTCCTCATTGCCTATTTTGATACCTTTAATTTCTTTTTCTTCTCTAATTGCTACTGCTAGTGTTTCTAGTACTATGTTGAATAATAGAGGTGATAATGGGCATCCTTTTTTTCACTCCTGAACTTATTTGGAAGGCTTCTAATTTATCCCCATTGCATATGATGTTTGTTGATGGTTTTAGGTATATACTGTTTATTATTTTTAGGAAAGGTCCTTCTATTCCTATACTTTCCAGGGTTTTCAAATAGGAATGGGTGCTGTATTTTGTCAAAGGCTTTTTCAGCATCTATTTAGATAATCATGTGATTTTTGTTTGTTAGATTGTTGATAGGTCAATTATGTAGATGGTTTTCCTAATTGGATGTTTTTTTTTAATAGCATCATTTACATTCTTTGGCTCATAAATTTACAGCTAGCTGGGACTTTAGATGTAATCAAGTAAAAACCTTGCATTTTACATATAAAGAAATTGAATTTCTGAAAAGTTAGAAGATTTTGCCTAAGGTCACATAACTACTGGAGGTAGGAGTTGAACTCCGAACTCAGATCTTATGGACTTGCATTCCATCTACATCTGCATCTCAGGGTTTGTCACTAAGTCATGAAATTTCATTAAAAACATAGAGAATCCCTCAAGGAAGTATTTATGAAAATAATAAAAATAGCTAATATTAATAATGATGGTGATGATGATGGCATCTAAGTAACTTTAAAAAAAAAAAGCAGTGTAACAAGGCCCAACACATTTAGATGTTTGCAAATGGTGCTAAGGAACTATCATAAAAAATAATGAATTGAGAATGTAGCTCAAGTAGCATCAACAAGTCTTAGAATAGCCATTCCAAGAGCTATTCTCATTTGCTAACTTAAAAGAGAGTTCTTCAAATCTATTTGGTTGTAAGCTTTTCTTTAAAATCCTTTCTGGAGTTTCATTAGCATTTGAAAGCAGTGAAGAATCCAAAATCTTTGTCAGAATCCAGTCTACGGGTTGCAGTAAATAAAAATCAACTGGCCAGTTGTGATAGTTCCTTTGGAACAAAATGTTTTGAGATGTAAATGAATAAATATTTCTAAATTGAAAGTGAAAGAATTTCTATCATGCAGATTTACTATGGGTAGAATAGAGGTGGGATTGTACTTAATATAGAAATCACATTTGTAAAAGGGGGGGGGGGAAGCTGATACCCATGTATCATACAAGCATCTTGTATAAAAGATGATATTTAGTGCCCAATAGACATCAGAAATAAGTGGCCTGCAGTCCTTGGCCATCTCTAGTGTCATCTTAAGAAAGTCAGAATAGCAATAAATTATTTTCTTTTGGCAAAAAGCATCTCTACCAAAAACCCACAAGGGGTCATTGCGAATACTTTTCCTGCTCTCTTGCCTCTTCCACTTCTACCCCACACAAAGTCAATTCCTAGATTTAGAATCCATGTTCTGTACAGACTGTGCAGTCTTTTCAATGAACTCAGTTCATAGACCTGTATTCAAGTGACATAACACCCACAATTTCACAACATCTAAACATAGCTTGAATAGCATAACATTAAAAATAATATGGCAGGGGGCAGCTGGGTAGCTCAGTGGATTGAGAGTCAGGCCTAGAGACGGGAGGTCCTAGGTTCAAATTTGACCTCAGACACTTCCCAGCTGTGTGACCCTGGGCAAGTCACTTGACCCCCATTGCCTACCCTTACCACTCTTCCACCTATAAGTCAATACACAGAAGTTAAGGGTTTAAAATAAAAATAATAATAATAATAATAATATGGCAATGTGGAAATTTGTTTTGCTGGACTATATTAGGTTGCTGTGAGTTGTTTGTTTTTTCTTAATTCCTCATTAAGGGTCAGTGAAAGTAAAAGATAATATATGTTTGTAAACAGGATTTAAAAAAATAAATGCAAGAAGAGTAAAAGTATATATTTAAGTAGGAAAGATAGGGTGGGTGAGGACAGGTTGTGTAGGACTTTAAAACCAATCAGAGTTTAATAGTTGGTCTTAGAGTCACTAAAGAACCACTGAAGCACACTGATTAGGGGAGTGAAATAGTCAGATCTTTGCTTAAGGAAAACTACTTTGGCAGCTATGCTGCTGTCCCCATTTTAGAGATGAAAAAAAGGGGAAGGGGGGGAGGGGGATGAGTAGTTTGTTACAGACCGTTCAGTGAATGAAACTGGGAAGAATTCTCAAATCATTTCCTATCTAGTACTTTTCAGCCTTATAAAAAACCAGTCATGTATATTAATTTACCTTTTATGTAAATATTTTATATATGAATTTAGATTTTAATAGACACATAAGTAGATATTGTGAATAGTGACTATAATGTAAAGACTGATGTGGCTAAAGAGATACTGCAATTTATACCAATAATAACATATTTCTTGAATATGGTAGTTGTCATATATTTCAAACTCTATGTATTTGCAATATATACTGTTAAATTTCAAGTAGCATGTACAATATTGCCTGAGGATTAAAATAATTAGGGTGAAGCAAAACTAAATACTGAAAGCAATGTTGAGTAGGCATAGAAACTATCATAAGCTAAAAATAAATTGTATTTCTCATATTATTTTAAAGGCATTTGACATTTAGTTTTATTGTTCATTTTATATATTCATTTTCTTCTTTTTTTAAAAAAAACCTTACCTTCTGTCCTAGAATTGTTACTAAGTATTTATTAGTTCCAAGGCAGAAGAACAGAAAGGACTAGGCAGTGGAGGTTAAGTGATTTGCCCAAGGTCACATAGCTAAGAAGTGTCTGAGGCCAGATTTGATCTCAGAACATCTTCCATCTCCAGGCCTGGCTCTCTAGCTGCCTCTACTATACTCAATTTCAGTCCCCTCTTCTAGTCTCAGTAGATGATGTTCCAGATGACATAATAAGATAAAATTCTAAATTTCCTGTATCCCCATTTTTCCTTCTTAGAACTGACTTGAGTGACATGAATGCTTCACTTTTTTGTAAATGAAGTCAGTTTTTCAAAATATCATTTCTATTTCAGAAGAAGACTTTTTTTGGAGTGAAGAAAATTTGTTCCTACACTTGTGATATTTTCAGTATATTTGTTAAATATTAGCTGAGGTACATATTCTAAATATATACTAGACATTTTGGATGCAATGAAATATTGTCTCAGTTTCTTTCTCTGTAAAAATGAAGCGGTTGAATTAGGTTAGGAATTTTTACTTGTTTTTGTGTTTTTTACTCCTTTAGTAATCGGAAGAATATTTTTAAATTCATAAAATAAAAATGCAAAAGAAGTCAATCATATTTAAACAGCATTATCCATTTTTTTTAAGTTCACAAACACCAGGCTAAACATTGGACTTGTTATTCAGTCTTATCTGACTCCTTGTGTCTTCATTTGGAGTTTTCCTAATAAAAATACTAGAGTGGTTTGCCATTTTCCTCTCTAGTTCATTTTACAAATGAGAAAACTAAGGGAAAATAGAGTAAGCTAGTAAGAGTCAGGAAGACCACTGTACCAGTTACTCCCTCAGCACCAACTACACCCCCCCAAAAAGACTGGACTAGATAATCTCTAAAGTTCATTAGAGCTACAGATTATGTGAAAGAAGATAAGTTTATAATATATTCCCATGTCAACATATCCATAACTGTCACATAAGAAAAGAACAAGCCTAAAAACTCAATCTCATTTTGAAAGAGAGTTACTAAAGGCAGAAGTTAGAACAAGAAGTTTAAGCTGTAGTACTAGTACTGGTCACTGTTTTCCTTGCCAGGGAATTGCAATTGAGCTGAGTGAATACAAGAAGGCATAGATCTGGTAGACTGAGATGTAGAATTTCGCTATTACAGATTTTAAACTAACATTATCCCTTTTATAGTAATTGAGTGGGCCAAAAGCTAGATGTAATTTAGTAAATCACAAAAATAGGTGTCAATCTTTATCTGTACAATATGTTGTATATAATGCCATGTCTATGCGAACATTTTTTAAAAATATATAATTCAGTGATGATTATAAAGTCAAAATCACACTGTAGATTTTTCACTTACAAACGTAATACAATCATTATTTTGTACAACCCAGGAGACTGTGAGCTCCTTGAAAGGAGGGGTTTTTTGTTTTCTTTTCTTTTTTCTTTTTGCCTTTCTTTATATATCCTCAGAGCTTAGCACATAGGTTGACACATAGGAGTAAAAAAAATGCATTTTGTTTACTTGACTGTTTTATCAATAGCCTACCAATGCTTCTAGATAAAACAGTCATAATTGTCTATATTTTGTCAGTATCTGTATGGTTATGTTATATAATCAGGTAATTGAATGGTAGGTAGGAGGCAATTTCCTATTCCTGCAAACTCTTAGATTATTTTTTAAAGATTTGCATTTTCTCCTGAAAATTTACTTCTGAAATTTGGAGTTTTCCTATAAGCATATTAGGAATGATTTGCTATTTTGTTCTCTAGCTCATTTTAAAGATGAGGAAACTGGGGCAGAAAGGGTCAAGTCACTTGCCCAGGCTCAAACAGATAGTATGAGTGCTTTAAAAGCTAACCAGAGAAATGTGAATTTGAGGAAAATTCATAAATTACATGTTGATCAGATAAACCATTCTGAAATTCCAGTCAGAGGTCTTGTTAACCAAATATCTAACTTCTCCATAGCACCATGAGTTCATACAGATTGTAGAGACTATGTTTCCATGCCTTTAAAGGATAAAATTCACTGGAACCCTGTTGGGAAATAGCTCTCTTAAGTCCAAAACTCAGTATTGAGAAACTTCATCCTGGGGAAATGGAAGTTGCAAAAACAGTTGTTTGACTGAAATTCCTATATACAGTACTTGTTTCCAACTTCAAGGCTGCAATTATCTTTCAAAGCAATACATCTTCCTTTTTTTTAATTAGTTACTGGTTTTGTTGTTTGTTTTTTTAAGAAAAATTTTCCATGGTTACATGATTCGTGTTCTTTCCCTCCCCTCCTCCCACCCCCCTCCTATAACCAGCATGCAATTCAACTGGGTTTTACTTGTTTCACTGATCAAGACCCATTTCCATATTGTTGATATTTGCACTAGGCTGATCATTTAGAGTCAATATCCCCAATCCTATCCCTATTGACACACGCCATTGTTTTTCTTCTGTGTTTCTGCTCCCACAGTTCTTTCTCTGGATATGGATAGCATTCTTTCTCATAGGTCCCTCAGAAATGTCTTGGATCATTGCATATCTTCTGATGCAGTAAATTCTTACTAAGAGGAAATCATTGATCCCCCAAGACATTATGGCAGTGGTACTATGAGTTGAAGCTAAGGGCAATATGTTTCATCTACAAGAGCCTCAAATTTGATGAGCAAAAGAACTAGGTTTTTTTTTTTTAAAGCTCGTCTTAGTTTTTAAACAGAGGATCCATGAGCCCCCATGAGATCTATTGATAATTTTTAGGATATCTATGAACTTGGATGAAAAAAAAATTATATCTGTATTTTTAACAACCTCTAACTGAAATGTGTCATTTCCTTTAATAATCAATGTAGACAACAAAACATGATTCCTAGGAGGGATCCATAGGCTTCATCAAACTTCCAGTGGAATCAACAACTAAAGACTAAGAACCTCTTCCCTCCTCCCTCAGAGGAGCATATCCATTCTACTATCATACTGTTATGGAGATTTTTCTGTGGTTTTTTGGCATGGGAGTAAAATCAGAAATTGCTTAATTATTCAACTCATCAGTCCTTTGGAAACCAGCTTCTGTCTACACCACTTTATTGAAGCTGCGCTTTCCAAGACTGCTTATGGCCTTTTTGATAAATCCAGTGGCTTTTTTTCCATCCTTATCCTCCTTGATCATCCTGTGGCATTGGGTTCTGTGGATTACTCACTTTTCTCCAGAGTTAAAGTCCGTCCTGTATTTCCAACTGCCTACAGAGCAGTTCTATGTAGATGTCCAAAAAAACCTCATCTTATTCTCATCAAAACCTGCCCCTAGGGCAGCTAGGTAGCTCAGTGGAGTGAAAGTCAGGCCTAGAGACAGGAGGTCCTAGGTTCAAACCCGGCCTCAGCCACTTCCCAGCTGTGTGACCCTGGGCAAGTCACTTGACCCCCATTGCCCACCCTTACCAATCTTCCACCTATGAGACAATACACCAAAGTACAAGGGTTTAAAAAAAAAAAACAAAACAAAAAAAAACCTGCCCCTAACCCAAACTTATGGCTTTTGAAGGAGCCACTATCCTTCAGTTACCCAGACTTAGAATATCAGTCTTCTTGGACTTTTTGGTCTCCATCTTACTCTCTTTAATGAGTTAGTAATATCCCATCAGTTCCTCCTTCTACAAACTCTTACATCTCTCCCTCTCAGCTTCTGCTATAGAACTGCTATCTTTTAAGGCCTCATTTATTCTTGTAAGTCTATTCTTGCCTAGATGTATCTCCTCTACATATTAGATAATCTCCTCTAAACTGTATGCCTCCAGTCTTTCCTTTCTACTCTATCCTTCACCCTTTTTACACAAAGGGAGCATGTTATATTTGCTGGAGGTAGAGTCAAAAAGAAGAGCTGGGTTGTCCCTTAACATGGAGATGATAATACTGCACAAAATTGTTGTGAAGCTCAAGTTAGCTAAAATATGTAAGATGCTTTGAAAATTTTAGAAAGTATTAGTCTATTATTATTAGGAAAACAACTTTCCTAATGTACCACCCTGGTTAGTACTTCCCTTTACAGAAAACCTGCTAATTAATCTACTAGCCTAGAAGGAGAGGGAGTGGATGTTACAAAACTTTGTATCTCTATTTCTCCTAGTACCTAGGAGCTAACCTAGTGTTAACAAATATTTATTTGAATCAAATCTATGAAGTGATCACTATGAACTAAGTCCAAAGGACAGAAGAAAGGCAAAGTGGGGTTCTGGAGATAGATTTTTGTCCTTTATAAGGAAAAATTCTCAATACTTAGAACTATCCAAAAGTAGAAGGAATTGTCTTGGGAGAGTGAGCTTCCTCTCAATGGAAGCATTCAGGGATAGAGAGACAGCACAACAGATTAAGCCCTGGTCCCAGAATAAAAAAGACTTGGATTCGAATGTTCCCTCAAACACCTACCAGCTGTACAACACTGAGCAAGCAAGACATTTAAAAAAATGGTTTAAAAAATATCAGTGGGTACATAATTAATCATCAAAAGAGTAGAAGGGGGGTGTTTGAGGTATAATTTTAGCCTTCTAATATGTCTTATAGGACAGCTCTCACAAAATATCCCTTGTGTTACTGTTAAGTTACCAAATTCTAGCATTGAATAAGCATTAAAATGCAATTAACGCATATCTGTGTATATTAACTATATGTATAGACTAGAATCTGAAATATTCTTATAGTTACAGATGAAAGTAATATTTTACTACAAATTATACTCCCACAATGGACTGTATCTATGAGATGAAATTGGATCTATTTTCCTTTAATTTTCCTCCCACACATTTATTTCAAACCAGAAGTGTTGCTTACTGAAAGTGCTTCACAGTATTTTTCTGTATATTACACTTTCAAACTGCAAGCTGACACATAGTTGAGGCTACCACATACCGAGATCAAAATCAAACTACTTTTGTCTTGTGTGTGGCAGTCTTTTCAAGGCATTTTCACAATAACAAAAAAAGTTTAGGGCATACTTTACCATTGCGTGTATATATATATATACACATACATATATATGTGTATGTATGTATGTAGATATGTAGATATATATATGGATGCATATTACCTATACATTTAGGGATATAAGTACTTATAAGTATTATGAATGTATACATATACATTTTATTAGGATTAATTGCTTTGTATATAAAACCATTATTGGAAAAAATGTAAACTTAAATAATAAACTCTAAACAAGATCTACTACTATAGTATCTTAATGATAATGCCTTTGAATAAAGAGAGTACAAGATAATTCTGCATGATACATGGAAAGTACATGTCATATATATAAAATTTGCCAAGTGTAATAGCCATTTATGAAAGCTGGTCATTTTAATTATTTTTCCAGTTTAGTTATTTGTTTTTTCTTTTTTTTTTAAACCCTTAACTTCTGTGTATTGGCTCATAGGTAGAAGAGTGGTAAGGGTGGGCAATGGGGGTTAAATGACTTGCCCAGGGTCACACAGCTGGGAAGTGTCTTGAGGCTGGATTTGAACCTAGGACCTCCCGTCTCTAGGCCTGACTCTCAATCCACTGAGCTACCCAGCTGCCCCTTGTTGTTTTTTTTTATATATATATTTTCACTTACTTAAGAATAGTGAACTTCATAAATTGCTTCTAAAGTTGCAATGTCTCAAAAGAAACATTCTTTCACCTAGGGTGTTCTTTTTTACACATTGTTATACCTCCTCACCTGTTACCTTGACATCACATTTCCTAACCTTCCCTCGCAGATTAACACTTCCTTGTGCCAAGGAAGAACAACTAAGCAAAAATATTGGTTAAAGAAACTTGGACATATCTAAACGTACTATTCTATCCATGTACCCACCCCCTTTCACAATGAAGAATACCATTTTCATTTGCTTCTTTCTGGACTTTCATACCTCTCACTTCATTCACGTTGTAGTAGTAAGTGTATATTCTGTTCTATCATTTCTGCTTATTTCACTCTGAATCAATTCACACTAATCTTCCCAAGTTTTTCTGAATTCCTCATGTTTTATCAACTCTTGTTTCACAATTATATTTCACTACATTAACATACCATGGTTTATTAGTTCCTGTAGCTTCCCTTTTTATGAGCCTGTACTTTGTCTTAAAAGATGTTTAAAAAATACCACAGAAATGCATTTTAGTGAACAAGCAACTCCATTTTCAAGAGTCAAAACTGAAGGTTTTTCTTTCTGCATCCATAATATCTATCATATCCATCTTAACTTTCTTCCAGCCACTGCCCTAGTTTAGATCTTGATTTGGTACATGTCTACTGTTTCCCTTCCAATAATCCTATACATTGCTGCCAAATTGGTTTTCCTAGTACATAAAAACTCAACTCAAAACCTCCCTAAATAGTTCAAGAACCTTCAATAGCTCCCTAACATCTACCACATTCTAACCCTTATTTTTACCATTCTCTCAAATTACTTGTAGTGTAAGGGAGAGTAATGGACTTCCTGATTAGTCTGGCATTCTAGACATGATTCTCCCTCTAAAGTAACACCAGTTACAAAAGTGAGGCCTTTGTTTCCTCTCCTATAAAATTAGAGGGTAGGACTGGATTATCTTTAAGGCTCATTCAACCTTTGTGATTCAAGCACATTTTGCTTCCCAAGATTGTCTTATTTAGCATTTCCTGAATGCTTCTACAGTTTGCTCCTGTCTTGACTCAGAAGCCTTTCCCTAGTCCTGGAATGTTCTTTCCACCTCCCTCATCACCATATGCTTGCACACCACCACCCTTTACTTTAGTAGCTTTACTTTACTGGCTCAACTGTTAACTCTCTTCCATGAAGCATGATTTCATTCTTCTCCCTCCTTTGCCTCAGCTGAAAGCGACATCTCTCCTTAAAGCTCACAGTACTTTCTTTATAGTCACATTTTTTACTTATTCATGTTTTAGCAGGAATTATGTTTTCAGGAAAGGGCTGAGTCTTATTTGTCTTTGTGTATCCCTAGTACCCAGACCAGGGGGAAGGAGAAGAGGGAGGGTCTAAGCATGTAGCAGCCTACTATCTCCCTATTAAGGACCAGAGATGCAAACAAAGAAAAAAAGATAATCCTTGCCCTTCCAGGACATAATAGTCTAATGAGGGAAGCAACAGGAAAACAACTATGTAAAAGGAGGATAAATTGGAAATAACCAACAGAAGGAAGGCACTAGAATTAAAGAATGAATAAGGCTGATTAGAATAATGAAGGTGAGAGTATGAGACAGGGAAGAGCAGGTATATTGGATAAAGCAGAAAACTCAGAGTCCAGAAGATAGGTGTCCTTCTTTAGACACATGTCCAAGTTGCTTAACCTTCAGTATCTTATGAATTAATAAAAGAATAAAAATAGTACCTACCTCAAAGGGGTTGTGAAGATAAATAATATATGTAAAGTATTTTGTAAATCTTTAAATTCCAATATTATTAACACGTTTAATGGCTCCATAGTTGATACTTTGATGATTCACTTAATCTGTGTTCTAAAGAATGTGGACAATCCCTGAAATATTCTGCATATTGCAACCAAGCACCACCATGCTCCCCTATAAATATTTTAGATAAATTATACCCAATATCATGAGGGAGTAAGGGGAAGCGAGGAAGTCTTCCTCTAGGTCTTTTAACATTGTGTAGGATTTAGATAGTGGGAAAGAGAAGGTACCTCTGCTTTCAACAAAGCTACAGTAGTAATTATCCTAAAATGGTGATCAGTGAAGAACCAGAACTATTGAAAGCACCTATTTTCTAGGACAATGCATTGCTGTCATTGAGAAAACCTTGACTTAATAGGCATGTATTTTCAACCAATAACCAACGTAAGAGAAACATTGCCATACATAAGGAATAACCATTTTTTAAAAAACAGATCTTGTAAGTAGATTAATTTTAAAAGCATTTTCATGGCACTTTGTCCTGAATTTGTCATCTATGTTCTAATGTTAAGAACTTAAGTTTATGTTAAGTCTAATGAGAAAGAAAGGAAAGAAATTTTAATTTAAACCAAAAAAATCTTCACTGAGAGTTGAATATTGTGCTCGTTCAGAAAATATTTATTAGTCATTATTCTTCATAAGGTATTATATGCCACTGTAGTTTAAAATTTATACTGCTGGAATTTGTGTATCCAATTATTGTTTTTCTAGAGAGTATAGGCTCCTTTGGGTGAGATTGTTCTTTCTACATTTTTATCCAGTTAGCTATAATGTTTTAAAATGTGACTAAACTGACCATAAAGTACTAGCCAAGACTGCCAAATTTGCAATGTAGTATTCTTCATTGATTAGTGTTTCCCTAAAGAACCTCTAAATACACTGACCATGGCTAGAAAAATGATAAAACCAAATCAGATTGGTTTTTTTCATTCAGTCACAGTATTATATCCAGTGTAGCAGGAAATAGTTTTGCATGACAGTACACATGTAAATGTCATTGCATATGTCATTTATGGTGTATAAGGCTGTTATGCAAGATTCACAATGATCACATTGGGAAAAAAACTGTCGCTATTACACTAAATAAAACGTGCTTAGTAAAGATTGCAAGCAATTTTTTTCTAGACATGTAATGGCATGGTAAGAGTACAAAACAAAACTACCAGAAACAAACCATTTCTCAAACAGTAATATCTACAGGACAAGTGATCTAAATTGCTGGAACAAGGAGAGTTCATCATAGCCCTGCAAAAGACTTGAAATATAACCCAAAGGCAAGTGAAATAGGGAATCCACGCTTTGAAATAACAGCAACAAATTTACCTACAGACAGAAGATGCATGGAAGCAATAAACGAATTATACAAGGCTTACACATGCAATCTGATTATTCTGACCAAAGTGTTAATTGGATCCTAACTGCCAGATCTGATATCTGTAGTCTTGTAGTGGGAAACCTTTCAAAGTGATGAACTGTAATTCACTGAGCTGCTTGAAGCACTTGTAATTTACTGCATGTCATGCTATGAAGAGCCTGACCTAATGGACTTTACATTACCTGTAATGCTAGAAACCTTTCAGTGAAACTAGTTGGTAAAAAGTAATAGTGGAAATCTATTGAGACAGTGAACAAAACTACATCTTAAACTCAGCTTTGAAACCTTACAAAAAATCAGTTTAAACAAAGCCGT
>NC_058134.1:140882463-140887463 GCF_016433145.1 Gracilinanus agilis | reverse complement strand
ACCAAAGTGTGAATGTGTACCAGAAGAGAAGATTCCAAATACTAGTTTCTTCTATTACAATTAAGCCTATAAATAGGCATGGCTATTCTGTAGAAGAAATAAAGAAGGAAACGGAAAAAAAAATTGGTTATTTCCCATAAATAGCTACTTTTGCAATGTGTAGCCCTTTATTTTTTATACTTCTTGCTTTAATTGTTAATAGTAAATTAGATTGATTTACATCGTATTGTCAAGGCCAAGAGCTCCAAACTTTGTTTTAATCTTCCAATATTAAGTGAAGGCTAAACGGATATGCAGACCAACATTCCCACCAATCTGTGACAGGTCCTCTTAACAAGGCAAATTATATTTGCCTCTATAAAACTTATAACCTGGTTGTAGCTGTATTCTAGTTCACATCTAGTAAAGAAAGAGTAGGATTGACATACTAACCTATGCCAAAAACCTTTGAAATCACCCACACATAATTGAAATATTTAATTGCTTAATATGTAAAACCAATACACTCAGAAATTCTCCCACTGAACCAGATTACACTTTTCCATTTTTTGCAACTCTTATAATGCTTGCCTTTTTAGGGTGATTATAGGACAGTTGCCATTTGAATTATTTTCCTGCATAGTATTTATGATCTTTTGACCCCTTTTTAGTGGTTTAGCTATTAGTATATACCCTTTTATGAAGCTTATGTGGATTTCTATTTAACATAAACAATCTTGTGTAAATGCAAAATTGAAAATCTCAGTATGTCAGTCCTCACTTTATATTAGTTATTTTGAATCATGAATTAAACTAAGTTTCAGATGTTTTTCTTATTCTGTTCAAAATAAATGACTCTGCCCTGGGATTATTTACCCAGCTTTCCATGAATACATAAGAACACTGAACATGAGGGGTGTTAAAAACAATCTAAAAAAGTCCTAACAAAACAAAGCTGGTTTAAAGTTGGGGAAATCCTTCTCCCACCTCTCACATTCCATATTTTGGCTGAAGGGAACTAGACCACATGAGCATTAAAAATGCCAAGGGATAGGAAAAAGAAAATATAGTGAATTAAGTTGACTTTTCCTTTCCCAACCCTTCCTGATTTCTTTTGCTAGAAAGTATGATCCACTTTACTTTCTAGACGTGTTTACCTATAAGCCAGGTAGAGTCGAGGCATTTCTTTTTTAAACTCTTACCTTCTGACTTTGAATCAATACTAAGTGTTGGTTCCAAGGCAAAAGAGTGTTGTGGGCTGGTCAGTTGGGATTAAGTGACATCACTAGGGTCACACAGCTAGGAAGTGTCTGAGTTCAAATTTGAACCCAAGATCTACTTCTACAGGCCTGGCTCTCTATCTACTGAGCCACCTAGCTGCCCCTCAGATAGCATTAAGCACTTACTGTGTGCCTGGCACAAATATAATCAAGCTGAAAATGACTTCCCCACAAATATTCCATTAACACTTTATGGAACTTTCCTTTATGTACATTGTATTATTTGCCTTCCAGTTGTTTATGCACTTGTCATATGGTCCCTAGTAGACTGAAATCTCCTTAAAGAGTCAGGGACATGTTTTACTAATCCCCTAGCGCCTGATACTCTCCCAAACAAAAGTTGTCCTTTTGGGCCACTTTATTCCCAGTGCTTTGCTTTATAACTTTGTATTTTTAAATTGAAATGAACTAAATTAAATTCCATTTGGTAGCTGTTCAGTAAGTACGTTACATATATTCAAACTAAAACTATACAAGTATGTCATGTGTTGTATGACACTATCATTCTATAAATTTCAGATGTTATATCTTAGTGAAACCAAATCATATCCATGTTCATGATTGTAAGTGAATTAAAATATTTGCATTAAGCAGTTCAGATCTTTCCTGGGAAAATATTTCCTTAAAAAGCAAAATAATGGGAACACAGATTTCAAAACATCAGAAAACAAATATTAAAAAAATGTATTAACATGATATCTGGAGAAAAATAAAAATTTATTATGATAAAAAAGCAATACCGTATAGCACAATGGTTTTCTGGCACGTATATCTATTTCTGAGACCCTGAGCCTCTTTATATTTTGGCTAACATTTTCAAAGTTAATTTTGCTAAACTTACCATCATTGACATGTGGTTTTTAAATACATTTGGTTTATGTCCTTTCATATCTATCCATGAATTTCCTTGCATTGTAATCATGTAGTGCACAGCAAAAACAATGTTATTGTCACGCAAGTAAAGAAAAAGAAGTGAATTTTGCACTCTCTAAAAGTAGAATAATTTGGTACTTGCAAAAGTATATTCTCCTAAACAGTAGAACAATCTGAGGGGTGAAATAAATGTGAAATTTATCAATATATTGTGTTTCTTTACGTAAATTCGAACTAGTCAGGGGGCCTCAAAATGTTTTGTTTACTTTGAGTGAATTGAAAACTTAAATATTTATACAAGGAAAAAAAGCCCTTAACTCCATCTTTCAGTATGATTACATTAGTTCTTTTCCTATCATATCTTACTTGTGGAGCTATGTTTAATAAGATGTTTTTGTTCATTCTTCCACCTAAACAATAGTTTTAGATAGAAAGCCCCCAGAGGACAGGGGTTCAGGGGGCAGTCTGCTTAACTTTTACTTTATCAACCACAGGATCTTGGCAGCACTTAGTAAATACTAGTTTATGATGGTAATAATGACAATTATCTTTGCCTTGGAATTGAAAGTAGAAAATGGGAGATATTATTTTTTAGGAAGCAATCTATTTAAGAAAATTTCCAATGACAAAAGAGTGGTCAGAATCCTAAGGAAAGAGAAAGGTATAATGCTAACCTAATTTTCAAGCATCTTATCCTATTATCACCAAGCTTTACATTACACCATATGCCCAAGTTGTAATGAGCCTATGAGCTGGTGTTATGACAGGCTTATGTTTATAAAATATTCATCCCAAAGCATATTTGTTATCTGTAAGATATTTTTAAATAAGTATTTTTACTTTTAGTTGTAGAGACAATTAAGCAAGCCAGTACCTATCATGTACTGAAGTATAATAAAGGAAACGTGACAAGGGCTGTAAGGTGTTAGAAGTGTGGCAAGCTGCTTATCACATGATGGACTTTATAGGAGGTATATAAATGGATTGGCAGCCTCTTTAAAGTTTAACATGTCTGTCTTTCCCGGCCCCTTCATTTCAGTTTGATTCATTGCTGTTTGGAGACAGCATGAAGTTAAATGGTTGTGGGAAGTGAGGCCATGTTTGGAGAGAAAGAAACTTTTTCAAACTAGTTTATTCTAACCCTACAATTTAGTTTTAAATGATGAAAACATTTAAGTATCACTAAGCAACAAATTCTCAGTGGAATATTGTTGTCATCTTTGTTAATTATTTTCACAGCATAAATTTCAAAATCATAATTCAAGCTGTATAATCCACCTGCATGTCAGTCTGTTCTGCAGAATTTAGAACAAATTTTGAAAAGTAAATGGCCTCTATTCAGTTATATTGTAATGCTTTTTCTTCATCTTAAACATTGATTTAATTAATCAGCATTTTAAGATGTCAGTATTGGATAGGAAAATTGCAACTAGGAATTGAAATCTGAGGACTTTGGGGAAAAGTGAAAGCTATGCACACTGGACCTTTATTCTTTTGCCCCACCCCAACTTTTTTTTTTTTTTTGGTTACTTATATCTCCATTCTTTGTAGCACAAAGTGTCCAACTGTAACAGTCTGAACTGGATAACAATTCAATATTAAAATTTGATTATGAATCAGTCATGCCTATTAATTATCTCTGTTTGCAAAAATGTATATACCAAGAACTTGCTACAAAGCGATGTTTATATTAATAGTTCTTATTTGGAGTAAAAGTGAATTGTTTTCTTCCAGAAAAGTAAGTAATTGCTTGTTCAAAGGTTGCAAACTTGGCAAGCTGACAACCTGTTTGATTATGTACTAGTTAGTACAAGCAGTGCCTTCAGACAGTGCATCTGCAGCCGAACTGAAGACATACCTCAGGCTCTTGTCCCTCCACTCTCATCTTCCCTTTCTCCACTCCTTCCATCTCCTATTTCTATATCTCTCTCTGCTTATTCCTCTTCAATGTCTTTTTCTCTTCCTCTGCCTTACTCTGTATCTCTCTTATTTTTTGCTTTCTCATATCTACTTTCTCTTCCTTTTCTTTCCTTCATGTACTCCCTCCCTTTTTCTTCTTCCCTCCCTACCTGATATAGACACTAATTTCTGGGAAGGAACTTTTGTGAAAAGGTTTTGTTTTTTTTTTTTCATTTATGGACAAACTTTATTTTGATTCATTTGAAGGTTTATGTATTTCATGGTTTAAATATGAATAAAGTGGAAACCCAGAATATGTCCAAAGAAGCCAGAATCCTAGGGTTACATTTCCTTGTTTCTTTGAGAATATCTGCACAATTATTTTCCATGTACAGATCAGTCATAAGTAACTGTGAACACTGTGGCTTTTCTGTGTTTCTTTACCTAGAAAAACTAAAGAAACATATATGTCTTTAGTTTCTTAGGCACTTATTGTCTATGTAAAACATATCTTATTTCAAAGTGTTTAATCTTTAATATTTATTTCAATCATAATTTCTGAAATAGTCTCAATAGTTTTCCATTTATAACATTATGACACTTGATAAGATGATTGATTATGAAGTGTTGCGAGCCCTACCATGTGATCATTTATTTTTAAATACACATTTATACTAGCCAATGTTCAAATCTCTTACAGTAATACATAAGAGATGTGAAACATAAAGCTCGAGTCTGATGAAATCTGATGCCTCTGAAAATCGAGTGCAACAGTCCTGTGGTCTTAAAATAACAGATTCTTTCTGAAACTGGAACTTTATAGTAACAAATATGATATTCAAATGACGGTCCATCATTGGTACAAAATAAAAAGATGATGGATAAAAGCGATGCAGGTCAGCAGAAGTCCATTTGATTGTGATCTCTCTCTCTCTCTCTCTCTCTCTCTCTCTCTCTCTCTCTCTCTCT
>NC_058134.1:140866388-140882453 GCF_016433145.1 Gracilinanus agilis | reverse complement strand
TCTCTCTCTCTCTCTCTCTCTCTCTCTCTCTCTCTCTCTCTCTCTCTCTCTGTGCAGGTGCCTGTGTCAGTGGCCATGATGACTCCCCAGGTGATCACCCCTCAGCAAATGCAGCAGATTCTTCAGCAGCAAGTACTGTCTCCCCAGCAGCTCCAAGCACTTCTTCAGCAGCAGCAAGCAGTCATGTTACAGCAGGTAATGTGGGTTACCTGCTTTGGAGTACTAGTATGACCCTGGGCATTTTCACAAGTGGTGGTGATGGTCCATCTGTATTTTTGACAATCCATCAGGACATGCTTTAGCTTTGAAAGACATAATTTTATGTTATTTAAGGTATAAATGTCTTATTTTAATTACCGAAGTGAGTGAAACTTGCTTTGCTTACAGTCTTTGATCCATTTAAATGTAGCATAACAGCAGAGGCAGGTATATTTTGAATGTGGAGCAAATCAATATTTAAATTTTCAAGTGCTTAGGCACGTTTGATGTGTAGACTTGCCAAAGAAAGTGTAAATAGACTTGTAGATAATTGTTGCTTTAAAATTCATAACACTTTAGCACTCCCTTTAGTCACAGAAGTGGAATGCAGTTATGAAATTTGAATTGACCAGCTTTTTACAATGAAGGAAAGATAATTCCCTGCATTTTCCTTCCCTCAAAAATGTGCACAGAGCTTTAAAATGAGAAGTCTACCTTCCAGAGCATAAAGTCTTGCAGCTAAGCCAAGAATCCATAAAACTTGTCTTTTTTCCCTAATAAAGACACTGTCACTAATCAGGCATCAGCATAGTCTAGAATATAATTTCAATTGGATAGCCTATTGCATAATCCATTGTGTTGGAGAAAATAATGTATTTCTCTCTCTGGAATTTCATGTATTTTAACACTGGACTATCTAACATCTTGATCATAGGGAAAGTCATTCTTTAGTTTTAAGTCTGGAGCCCTGCTATACAGTAAAAGATTAATCTTTAATTCCCCACTAAGAATTAGATTATCTCATTGTGCCTTACTGAATTTTGATCTAATGCCAATGGTAGAGAAAATAGTTTTCATTAGTAATAAGTATTTAAGGTGGTGTAAATCATTAAGGAAAGTTAGGAAAGTAATTTGGCTCTCCTACATTCTACCTAGCAAACAGACTTTCTGTATGCCCTTGTGTTGGGAATATTATAGATTCTGGATGGGGAAGTTTCCTAGCTGCCTTAGGGAGAGGGGGAGGAGGAGGTACAGGTATGTAGATTTGCTTCCTCACATTCAGGGCATATTTCTGTGTTGCCCTGAATCTTAATGGCACCTCTACCCTATGCCAGCCTAGATGAGTTTAGGAGACTGATAATACATGAAACTTTTGCCTTTATTTATTAAAGTCAAAATGGTTTATTCAGCAACAACTACAAGAGTTTTACAAGAAACAGCAAGAACAGTTACATCTTCAGCTTTTGCAGCAGCAGCAGCAACAACAGCAGCAGCAGCAGCAGCAGCAGCAACAGCAGCAGCAGCAGCAGCAGCAGCAACAACAGCAGCAGCAGCAGCAACAACAGCAGCAGCAGCAGCAGCAGCATCCCGGAAAGCAAGCGAAAGAGGTAGGTTCTGCTTATCTCCTTGGTAGATCTCCTAGCGTTGGGAGACTAGCATCCCCTCCGATCTCCCTAGGACAAGGCTCCTGAGCTTCCTGGCAGTGGCGATGCAACTCTCCCGCTCTCCTTCTCTGTGGCACGGGACTCTAATGTTCACTAATGAATCACGGCGTACACAGAGCAAGCTGGGTGGTGGACAAAGTCTGATTATCTGCTATTCACCTAGGACCCAGGTTGGGGAGGGAATCTGATTTTTCTCTGTGGTGCAGCTCAGAGAGCATGCAAATGTAGCCTGTTGTTGGGGGGTGTGGGGGGGTGGGGAGAAGACTGGTTGAGCACAGATTTCCAAGTCGTAGGCCCTGATTAATGAACTGCTACTGTAGGTTTGGAGTGGCGAGTAGAAAGTTACAGTTTGATGTGCTCATAAATCAAACTGACAAGCGGGCTTCTCAGGCCTCGCTCACACTTGTCAGCAAACGGCATCAAATATAAACATAATACAAACAAAACATGTTGAAGTAGTTAAATTGATCAGCAGGTATTGTAGAAGTTGTCTTCAAGCTGCCCATTATGCAAACGTACAGGAAACAGTTCTGACCTCCTGAGGCTTTGTTTCTGTTTGGATTTGTGAATAGAATTTCAGACAGCCATCAACGATGGAATAGAAATTGCTCCCTTATTTCTCCGGAGGCTTTGGGCAATCCACATGACTTGCTCCATTATGCAGTCTGTTTTCCAGTGAGCGCATCAGAAGTTTCTCTTTTCCCCAAACTAAAAAGGAAAGGTCTTCCGCAGCAGCTTGTCTTTCTCTGAAGTGTGACTGCCTTCTCCTACCCTCCTGAGTCCAAAGCACTCTGGTTTGTCTTGTAATGCCTCACAAAATTGGAAGTTATACTTTTCGTTATAATAAGGGCCCCCCTTTTTTTCTTGCTTTGAACATAACTCCAGCTTTAATATATTCCAACAACAGGAAAACCGAGAGGCAACAGGCCAGTGAAACGAAGGCTACATCCCAGTTTACTAATAGATCACCAGAGACCGCATCCATGGACCTTGCACATCAAACTTTTTCAGTTGGAAAAACTAGGTGGTCGTGGAAATGGCCACAGACTGCTGTTTGCACTTTTAGCAAAGATAAACCTGTTACTCTCTGCCATGAACTGCTTATTAAAAAAACAAACAAACAAACAAACAAAAAACAAAAAAACAATTTTTGAAGAGAGGTTGTCCACTTTCTCTGGAGCCAGGGTCCAGACTCACTGTGGCCAAGCACATTTTGGGTTTCCAGCACATACCAGCCATTAGAAGGAAGGGCATTTCCAAAGCTGGGTTCACTTGATGTCACGAATTTGAGATCTGAGTGATGAGACGCTGATGCAGGAACTCACTAGAAGAGGGAAAGTGGTAGAATTGCTTTTGTTCTAGACTCTGTTTTCTAGCTCTTCATTGTGATGGTGTGTGTGTGTGTGTGTGTGTGTGTGTGTGTGTGTGTGTGTGTGTGTTTTCTAGCAACAGCAGCAACAGCAGCAGTTGGCAGCACAGCAGCTTGTCTTCCAGCAACAGCTCCTCCAGATGCAACAGCTCCAGCAGCAGCAACATCTGCTGAATCTCCAGCGTCAGGGACTCATTTCCATCCCACCTGGCCAGTCTGCTCTTCCTGTCCAGTCTCTGCCACAAGGTACATCCACCTGACCCCTCTGATTTCTAATCCTGAACTCTCTGCCCCGCCATGATGTCTAGTTTTACCTTTTATCTATATTAATGGTTTCATGATCCCGATCTTTTGGGTGAGGCTAAGAAATTCTACATGGTGACTCTGTTGGGGAAATATGCTTAGAAAGAGTTTTGTCCAATATTAAATGACACACAGAAGAGCGACAGAATTCAAGCAAAGCAGGATTAATTTTCACTAAATTATTATACCAAGAACTAATTTACTCATAGTGATCACAACATTTAACATACATAAACTGATACAATCAATGGGGAATAAATGCTCTGAAAAAGAAACAATAAATGGTTAATCCTTAAGCCAAAATTTCCTTTTAAACTTAAGAAAACCCATACCTTACTTTTTTTGTCTTACTGAGATTCTGAGTAATTTTTAGTCATACATTGCGCAATATGACTATTTCGAAGCTATAGAACTATATTTATTCACTGTTACCTACACACTGTTATATATTACAGAAAATTTGCTTTCATTACCTTTATTTTGTACTTCTGTTATTATAACAGAATTAAGTTCCAAAATGCTAGGTAAATATGAGTTATGTTAATGTATAAAGTTTATTTTGAAAAAGACTATTTAATTAAAAAATAAGAAACTCGTTCCTTGAGCTTTAAAAACTCTATCTATGGGTAAAATACCACTTCATTGGGATTATTGAGATGACTTTATTATATAGTAATTTTAACTGAACAAATATTGTTTTAAATCAATGGACCATGTGTTAGAGTTTATTATATTTGTTTTTTAGGGATTTCATTACAACAAATTTGTTGTAACGAGATTTGATCTATGTTGGATGCTAAAGAATTTCCTATATCTAGATGCTTATCCATTAATCGAGAATTAGCCATATTAAGAAATCATACCTTAAATATGCAAATACTTGAAAACATGGTAAAAGCACTAGCAAAAAGATAAAAGATTTACCTGTCAAAATCTATGTGATCCTTCTTTTGAGAAATGAATTTTATTCTTCCATTAGAATCCAGTGTGTCAGCATTAAAAAAAAACCATATTTCTCTACCTCTAATGTCTGATATATATTCCCCCAACAATCTTTATATAAGGATGTTTGACATCCTGGAGTTCTTAGACAACTTAAACAATTTCTTTTAAAGTTTCTGATCTAAACAATTAGAGAAAATCAAGAAAGACTGTGTCCAAGTAGCCAAAACAAAATGGCAGCCTGAAGGAATTCAGTAGTATGAACCAAAAAACATGTAGGCTTCTTGAAGTTAGATCCATTACTGTCCTGTTTCTTTGTATTTCCTCAACCCAATACATAACCTTACAACACAGTAATTGCTTAATAAAGGTTTGGTGCCTTGAATGTCCCAAGATACTACTACTGTAAAAATGCCAGTATCTGCCATTTCAGATTTTCAGTGTCAGATTCAAGCCTCTAGGAAATTCAGCTGAAACTAGAAGAGTTATATGAAGCCAGGAGGAGAAATGAGCTCATAATTCCTCTTATCTGAACCTTTTGTCATATAACTATGTTTGCTTTCAATCTGATAACTGTCCTATATTTATCAGAAATATCCTATGTAATTAATATCACAGATACCTTCTCATAGGTTGAACCGAGCTATGACCTTAAGAAACAACCCAGAACTAACTCTACAAGTCTGCAGGCTACCAGTTGATTTTTAAAAAGTACACACATCACAGTTTCAACTCCAGGTTTTAAATAGTACTGATAAAGCTCAAAATAAACAGAAGCTGGTGAGGAATACTAAGAATAATCAAAAGAGGTAGGTATATTCAATCCTAATTTGGAAAAGGAGAGAATCCAAGAAGTGAAAAGGATATTACTTAGGATAGAAGGTAAAATGATGCAAAGACATCATGATAACCACTGAAAGAATACATGCTCTTCACTTAAAAGGCCTTTAAATCCTAGCTTATCCATTGACTATCTGTAGGATCCTAGGAAAGCCATTACGCCTGTGGGGCCTCAGTTTCCTCACCTTTCAGCTGGTGAGATTGGATTAGATGAAAATTCTTTTCTGTTTTTAAATTTAATGGTCTTATTATCCTGCAACATGTCTCAGCCTCAGGTATAGGCACCTTATCCCTACTGTATAGGCATAGTAATTCAAGGCAGATTTTTTTTCCCCTTCACTGTATCTGTATAGATACAATAAAGTTTGGAAAACTGAAGACTGCTCAGTAAAGTATCATAGAAAGCATTGGATTCGAAACCTAGTGCTTCCATTTAGGACCTATGTATCTGGAGCAAGTTGCTTGTCCTTTCTGGCCTGTACTTCCCTCGTCTGTTAAATAAGAATGTTAAAGGTGACTTCTGAGGGCCCTTCCAGTTGTAATGCATCCTTATTTGGATTCTTTGATAATGAGAATATGATTATCCTCTTGCTTACTCTTGGTTTTAGCTCGCTTCTGAAATTACAATGAAACTGATTTCACCTGCCCCCTTTTCCCCACCATTTTTACTACGTACTAAGAGTTATGAAATTCATGAGGGTGAGAAGAATGATAAATGTGCAAAATTCTAAAACAAAACATTGATTGAGATAGAAAATATTACATTTTGAACAAGACAAGATGAAGTAATATTTGACCTATAAGAGATCAGTATCACTAGTCCTCATAATCAAATGTAGGACCAAAATACTTTGTTGACTTCTTCATGGATTGCTTAAAGTCAGTTGTACCATGTCACTCAGAAAATAAATCTAGTTCAGGATTTCTCAAATAAATAAGCTATCTTGAACTGGGCTAATTAAAACATTTAGCTGTTCTTCTGGCTGCTAGTTTTACATAAAAGCAGCATATAAATATGGGATTCATGTCATTAAATATGAAACCTGTATTAATAACTGGTAAGCCAGAATCTTGGGATTACAATGAAGAATCAACAGCCTTTATTCTTACTGCCATATTTTTTAACACACACACACACACACACACACACACACACACACACACACACACACGGTGAAGAAATCAGATTATTCCTGAATAACATATATAGCAAAGACCACTTTTCCCTCAATTGTCTAAGTAATTCAGCATTCTTTGTGTTATTAATTCCCTGATTTGTTTTGCCTGGACACAACAGAAAATTAATAAATTCTTAATTTTTTTGCTTGGCTAATTGATAATTGTCTTATTACAACACACTAGTGTTAATACAGGGTTATGATTTTTCATTGAGTTAAAATATTTGAAGGTGATGTTTCCCATCTCATAGAATTTTTCATTTCCACACTGACAAAATGAAAGTTCACTGTCACAGTGATTACTCACCAGCCTTTGAGTTAAATATTATTTGTGTTTTATATTTGTACATGCAGTATACACACTCTGAAAACCTTATAAAATGATATATCTATATGTTCATTTTTGTTGTAGTTATAAGCCAGACTTTTTTTTTTGTCTGAAAGCTCTGATATTTCATTAGTGGAAAGAATTCCTCATATGCAAATTTCTTCCACTGATATAGATCAGCATTTCTCTGCAACTTAGATAGTCTTAGACTGGAACAATGAAAGGCTAATTGACTTGCTTATGGTCATAGTCTCAGTAGGTTGCTAAGGCAGTACTTAAACCCCGTTTTCTTGATTCCAAGATTCCATCAATCCATTACCCCATACTGCTTCTTGCTATACCAAAGAATCTAAAACTTGTTGGTTCCACTTTGGACATCTCTATAGAGACCAATTTTTAAATTCTTGTTGAGGCACAGGCATTACCACGTTATTAAAAATATGTATATATACATGTGTGTTTCTATATTTATATGTGTATATATGTATGCGTGTAAAATTTTTTGAGAGGATACCATTTTAAAATACATTTTAAAGTGCTGTTTAAAGTATAATGATCTGGAGGGTGAAAGAATTGCTAAACACAAATTAAAGAGATCAGAAAGAATATAATAATAGCATATTGTCTTAATTTTCTGATTTTTAATTTATTGTTAGCTTAAATATGCCTTCCCCTTACCTGTTGGCTGGGAGTTTAACAGGAAATTAACATGAATTATTTAAACTATGTAATAAGCTTTTGAAATCAGATACAAAACTATATATATGAACATACATACATATATACTTGAACATAAAAATTTTATCTTAATACACAAGTAAAACATCTATCGTATTGAATATAAAAGTCATCATAGAAAAACTTTCATGTCTTAAACTCAGAATGTTACCCCTGAAAAGAGCCCTTGAATATAATCCAATTTACAGCCTTATAAACTGAAGCACAAAAAAGCATTTCACCTAAAATTTAAAAACAAGTTAATGGCAAGTATTGGACAAGTCTCTTGATTTGCATGTTATTTCTACTGTATCTTTTTTAAAAAGGAAAGAAAAATAATTTATTTCATTAATGTACTTGACTTACAAAGTATGGACCATGCTTATAAGTATATACATAAAATGTTTTCAGCTTGCATTTGGAAATACCAACCTTAAAGTTTAATTGTTGACTGATAAACATAAGAAAATTATTAAATATTACATTGCTTTGATCATGCCTCTCATATACTCTACAAAGGCATGTGAATGTGGGGATTTTAGTAGTTCTCAAACTGAATATAAATTCAAAATGCATTTAAGGGTGGAAGATTCAAATAATATAGTAAGAATCTCTCTAACTCAAAATCATGGGATGCAGAACTAAAAGTAGAAAGTGTTCAGTGGCATACATTTAAAGAAATACAGTTTTTTTGACTTCCAAATAGAGTACTTAATCAAAACAATCTATAAGATCACATAAAGTAAGGGCAATTAATTTAAAAAATTGTGATTCATAATGTATTTGCTTTCTTTATGTATAAAAAAGTCCAAGTCTTATTTTAAAAAAATAATTACTGGGCTCTAAAACTGAAGATAGAGTGAAAAAATCCTTAGTTCTTTTTGGTTTTGTTTTTTATCTAGAAAGGTAACCGTTTTACATAAATTACTCCTTTAAAGGAAGTGTCAGCATTTTTCAGATTCAGAGTATCATTTCACTTCTCTACACCTCAGTTTCCTCATCTCTAAAATGAAAGGGTTGAACTAGATAATGTCTGAGGTTTCTTCCAGTTCTAATATTCTGTGATTACATATACCATGTATGAATCAACTTATCAGATGAGATAATGTATGTAAAATGCTTTGTAAACTGCAAAGCACTATATAATCGTCAGTTATTTTCATCATCATCATCATCTAAAATCTGAATTAGTGGAGTCTGAATTAATGATATATTGTGATATTATGTTTTATCTGTAAGGTTACATGAATCAATGAATAATTCTCCTAGAGTTACTCTACTCTGGTTTAAAAAACAAAGAAAGAGGGAAAGAAAAGTAATTTTAAATGATCATGTTAGTAATGAGTACAAATCAAAAATTACTTAACCCAGGGATGAGCTCTCTAAGTGGTCATCAAAACTATCAAGGATAGTGATGAAGATTAAATTATTTTTCACTTTCATTGATAATAGAATACAAAGAAATTACAGCAAGAATTTTTAGGATACTAATCATTATTTATATACTAAATGATTTCATATGTAAAACTAAATAAATTCATTTGCTACTTCTTCATCTGTGCTTTTTAAACATAGTTATGTTTCTAAGACTGATTAGGTAAACTCTTGTCCCTGAAAAAGTAAGTCAAATTAATTATTTAGTTACTTTCATTCTTCTGTAACTACCCATTACAAGCTCATGAAATGCAATAACACAGACAAATTGATAAAAATTACATGATATTCTCTAATTTCAGTTAACAATCAGAATGATTCATTTTACTTTAGCAACTTTTTATTCACAAACATCACATATTAAGAGAGGGATTACGCACTAGGATAAAATGCCTTATTTGGCAATGTTACTAAAATAATCTCCTCCTGAGGTCATGTATTGCCCCCTCTTCCCTTTACCTCTTACAGATGAGAGAGGCTCTCTATCTCCCATTGAACAAGATTAGGTTTGATTGTCATTGTTTTTCCAGATTATATAGAAAGCACCTTCTTTATCCATAGCATACTATGAAAAGGATGGTAACAATGAAGATTAGTTTGTAATCAAATCAAAAGTAGAAACCTACTCTGTTTTTAAAGTAAGAAACAACTTCTAAGCTTTGCATCTGTTTTCAGACCAAGACCTGAGTTCATTTATAACAGTAGTAACTTGTCTAGTCCCCGAGACTGACTTAGAACCATTTAACTAAGACATGAGCAGTTATTACCCAATAAATTTAAATTGGAAATAATGAAAAGTCTAGTGCATGTTAATTGCATTACTACCACTTGCCATTTATTAGCTGTTGACCTTATTCAGTAAACAGTATCCTTAGATTGTTTGTATCTCATGGTCATAACACTTGCACACTTGGAACCCAGGTGGATTTGGGTAGTGTGGAAGTCATTTTTAATTATAACTTAATTCATCTTTATGTGAAATTAATTGTACTGTTGATTGTGGGAGGCTGTAGTAAATCACATGAAAATAGAAAAGTAACATGACTCAAATATTATATTTGCATATAATATATATTGCTACATATAGAATCAGAAGCTTCCTCATTTGAGTAAAATTATTTCCTTGAACAATCAGAAAGACCGATATTAAATTATTATAATGAACAGAGTAAATATCTATATGCACAGACAGTTGTTGCATGCTCTCAAGAACCCTTAACACCATGTCTTGTTATCAAACTATTCAGTTTGGTCAGTTTCTTTGGAACTCATTCATTCACTTATTTAATACCATTTCTTAAACAATCACTATTTTAAAAGCACTGTACTTGATTTTGGGAATAATTCCTATCATTAGCTATCTACAGTAACATTTCACTAAAATAACAGTTATCACTGTTCTCATAATTATTCTGCCATTTCTAAAGTTGAAGAAAATAATAATTGCAAATTGATTATAACAAGTTTTGAGGATTTTACATTTTGGTTAGTATGCAATTTTCCTTTTTAAGAATATTAAAATTTTTCATTTAGATTGCAATTGCTTGCATAGTCAGAAAGGGGGAAGCAGGTATTCAAGATCAGAGTAATATAATTCAAACAAAACAAAAGTTTTGCTGCATATTAGTTTGATGTTAGATCAAAGTGGGTTTTTGATCCTGCCTGAATAATTGTCTCAATCTGACTCTTCACAGATCATAAACATATTGCATAATCATAAATCATATTAAGGTTCTACATGTTTTCATATTGTTTTGCAGTATTTGTCTAGCTTTTTTAGCATTAATATTAAGGATTTTTTTCAAAGATTATGTGGAAATTCATTGGTTTTATTGTTGTTGTTTAAAGACCTTTGGAAAGCTCAAGGTGGCAAAACCATTCCAACAATGATTTTCAATCCAACCATCCTGATAATATCAGACTAGGTAGATTCTACTTACCAACTGGTCCAAAAATAATAGCTTAGATTATTTAAAGGTCCTATAGATATAAACACGGCCATATTCTAGTTTTATCTCTATGTTCATTTCATTGCCTGGAAAATAAACAGTAAAAGCAGTTTCCTGGTTTTAAATCCTACAAAGTTGCTTGACTTTAAAATACCTTCTGAAATAGTAATTGAAAAAGTAATGTAAAAGGATTTATTATGCTCTGACTTTATACCAACCCCAATGCTAAACAATGAAGATATAAATAGAAAAGGACAGCTCTTTGCTCTAAAGGACTTTTAAGGAAAAATAATACATGTAGGTTAGGTCAATTGCAGAATAGATGGAATATGCTGGAGGTCTTGGGTATACAGCTATAGAGCAGATGGCAGGGCCTTTAAGTCCTTAAGATATATGAAGTATATACCTCATAGGAGTAGGTCACCAACAGATCCATGGTTGGAGTCAAGAGGATATTCTGATTTCTCTCTGGCAAGTGTGGGTGGGGATAAGAGTTAGTTGTCCCAAGAGGGGAACACTGAAGAGTGAAGATATCTGGTTCAGGGGAGGAAAAGAGAATTCTTTCTTAGTGCCAGCTCTGATTGGGGCAGCCTGGGAAGAGGAGAAAGTTGTGTTCTCCTTGATATGGCAGCTTTTTAGCAAAATAGCTTAAAGTCTTAAACTATGTGAAAAAATCAAGTATACTTTATTTAATGATTCCATGCAGATACTTTAGCTGAAATAAAGAGCAAAATTTTCTGGTTTGGTTATTTTGCTGTTATTGAAAGACTCGGATGATAGCCAGACCTCCTCTTCACTTTGTGCATGTTAGAAACAAAATTGATTCTGTGTGTGTGTGCATGCATTTTATTCTGAAAAGAAAAACAATGTCTGGTTTATAACTGTGATCTCTATTTTTCCCCCTTTTGATTAAAAAGTATTTCAAGATTATGCCTAGTTTATCTCTTATTTTTTTAAGTTCTAGTACAAGAGATAATAAAATCTATTCTGAATTTTTTATTATTATTTTTTGAACCAAACTTACTTCTTTTTCAACCCTGAGTCACATCATAAAAATGATCTTAACTATATTAAAATTGATGGTCTTCAACAATAGTGGGAACAAGAGTAAAGCAATTAGTAAAGAGAGTAAAGCAATTTACTGATGGGGTAAAATGATTTTTAAATGTATTGATTGTACAGAGAAATAAGCATCACCTTTACTGTTGGCATTAATAACATTTAGCTCATTCTATGAAACTTTTATTTTGTTATATTAGTGGTGATCTCTTCTTTTTATAGCTGGCTTAAGTCCTGCTGAGATTCAGCAGTTATGGAAAGAAGTGACTGGAGTTCACAGTATGGAAGACAATGGCATTAAACATGGAGGGCTAGACCTCACTACTAACAATTCCTCCTCTACTACCTCCTCCACCACTTCCAAAGCATCACCACCAATAACTCATCATTCTCTAGTGAATGGACAGTCTTCAGTTCTAAATGCAAGACGAGACAGGTAATTCTGATGGGATTTGTACTATGCTTGTCTTTAGAAAGCTTCAGTTTTTCATCGATAAAGCTAGAAATAAAAACTAGTTCTTAATGCCAAAATGTACAGTGGGAAGAAATGAGTAGATTAGTTGCCTTTTATATTTGTATTAAGAATATGTTTAAGGATAAGGGTATGTTTTTGTGTATATAAATGAAGACATGACTTATAAGAAAATAATATGCCTATTATTTCAATGAAAACCATGTAAACATTTTAACATGTAGTTAAAAATCATTATATGAATTATTTGACCACAAAAAAAATGCCTAAGAGAGAATGTTTTTGAGAGGATGCGACTGGAACTGAATACTGTAAATGGATAATTTCTCAACTTTCTACTTAATTTTGATTCTATAGAAACAATCACATTAATGTATGGTAACATACTTTCATCAATTTCTGTTAACTTTTACATATTTATAGGTTATGTCAAGTTACTTCTAAATTTTATTTTTCAATGTCAATTCAAATATTGTTTGACCTTAAAATCTTTTTCTAGCCTTAATAAATTCTAGATTCAAGCAAACTAAATGGCTGTCTATTATGCCAACCAATAAAACATATTTAGTAGTGAGACTAATAACTAATGACTAGAGAATGATTTGATACTTAATGGTATTAGGACAATTCTAACAAACTTTTTACAGTGAACATTTTCCTCTCAAAGATATGACATTTAATTATTGCACAACTTTTAGTAATAAACTATATTTTGAGACTATCCTAAATTCTTCTTTGGGTATCCTAGCATTTTTTTTTCCTCATTAGTTTTCACTATTCTAAGATGACATGCCTCTGGATGCTTTCATGCTGTTGTTTTAATTGAGATTAATTTGATGATTATACATTAGAGAAGTTGGGTGATTTCTCTAGGATCTGTAGCTGATATTCTTTGTGATGAGAAGTCTGTTGTAATTGTACAAAGATAACATATTCTGTTCCCAAACAGAATTCATCTTTAAAAACCATTTGCAACTGATTTAGTGAATATACATATACATAATGAGATAATTTTAAATTATCTCAGATATATATCTCCTTTTAAAAGAATATACCAAATATTTAATAACAACACTTGTATTTCTTAAATATGTGTTTCTAGGTCTGTGTGTGTTAACATGACCACAACTGAATATATATATATATTTTTAATTTATAGGTAAAATGTTACATTAAGGTCATATGGCAGAATTAGCATATGGTATTATACAGTCATCTTAGTTTTTCATCCTTTATTAACAGTCATCTTTGGCTCTATTTCTTCTCTAATTGGAACATCATCTAGCCTTGGCAGTTGAACTATTCAATAGAACGATTAAATTTTTCTGACTGCTCTGAGCTGAATTGACCTGTTTTGACCTGTTTGTCACTGATCGTAACCTGACAGGCGCTAGCAGCCTCCAACGATTATGGCTTCTGAGATGAATCTGACGCTGTTTCTTTTGCTACAGCTCGTCACATGAGGAGACTGGGGCCTCTCATACACTCTACGGCCATGGAGTGTGCAAATGGCCTGGCTGTGAAAGCATTTGTGAAGATTTTGGACAGTTTTTAAAGTAGGTTTCTTTTTCTTCCTTGGGGAGGTAATTTGCTAAAGGTTAAGGAAAAACAAAAATAGAAAGTAAAGTTTCAATATAAAGGATTCCACAAATTATGTATATGTTCTCAACCACTGAAGAGCCATGGCCATCAACATAGAGTCAAAATCATCATCGTCTAATTCCTATCCAAAACTTCCAGGACTTTCAGAAGGAATGTTCTCTTTCCATTTACCTCTGGAAATCAAGTCATTAATTTTGAAAAAAGTGTAATTCACACGAAAGGCTTTCCTGTACATTTTCAAATTTCACATAGGAACTCCATTGAAAATGTATTATGAGAGACAGAAATATTGTTTATGGTTTTAGAAAAGTGACAGTTCTTAATATGGGGAAATCGTTCTTTGAACAACAGATTTTGTTTTCCTTTGTTTCACATTCTAAAGGTATCTTTATTAGCCTGGTGCGTCATATGGGTGATGACATCATCTCAAATTCATGGAAATACAATTACAGATTAGGCAGTTAATCAAGCTGACTAGTTGAATGACTAAACAACAGGCTTATGTTAAAGGTTCTACTTGTTGCTGACACAGTCATAAAAAAAGGTTGTATATAGGCAGTGGATTATAAAGCTTCTCCGGCCATTTAAGATCAAAATATTTTTGAATGTTGAATTTTCTCCCATTGGATTTTATCTTTAAAAACCAAAGCGAGTGTCATTTGATGGTAAGGGATCCATTTTGGAGAGCTTTTATTTTAACGTGTCCATTTTTAGCATACAGCAGATCTACATGGAAAGCTACAGATAAGCTTATGGAGATGAGTAACTTCACAGGCTGAGTCTCTTATGTTGTCATGGTGCAGCTAACAGGGTGAATGAACTGTTTCATGCTTCATCAACAATTAAGTTAATTAGCTCATTTGAAATTGCACTGCTTTGTTGCCAGGATGTTGGCAGAAACATCAAAAAGATGTGTTTACAAATGGTAGACTACAGGGTATAGAGCAAGAGCACCTTAACAACAAGCCACAAGCACTCAGCATCATAATAACTTTTGAATTGAAGTACAGTAAGGCTTGAGCAGGCACTTTTTAACTCTTTCCCTTTCTTTGACATACTGGGAGAAAAGGGGCTTATCAAACCTTCTAAATCTAGATCTTTTCTGTCACTCTTTATGAAAGACATTTTGGGGGAGAAGGCACTTTCATTCTAAAGTATCTTGGTGCTGTTATACCAAAATGATCTTGATTTATAAATTTCTGTTTTAAGAGGTTTTTAAATACCCCAAATTATTCAGTGTCAAACAGAATTTCTTGTTTTAAGCATGAATGGGACCTATAAAATGCTGATGTGTCCAGAGAATTCGTTTTTATAAATATTTTCATACTTCCAGACTATAGGGCTTCTAATTCTCTGGCAAGTATTTTGAGATTCATTTCATCGCATTTCCCGTTACAAATACCCAGTCAAACTAACCATCTTGAGGAATTTCACTACTGTTTCCCAAAGTCACACTAAAATGATAGAGAACATCATAGAAACATCCCACTCATCATTTATTTCAGCACCCAGTGTTTTTCCTTCTGGCAGAATCCAAAAGAAACCTCTGAAAGGAAATGAGTATCTTTCCTGCAATTTGATTTTCTTTTTACAATTACTGTACTTGGAAAGTTGAAGAGTTGTTTATTTCATATATTTACATATTTTATATTGTTCCTAACATAGGCATCAATGTGCACCCTCACTTTAGCTTTCATTCTACTTTTTTTTTTCATGTTCATGCCAATGAAAACCCATTACAATTAAAAAACATTTCCTTTCAATTAAATTTCAACTTTTAGTCCATAGACTGACCATTTTTTTCCAATCCATTAACTTTATAGGATGACAGAACTAATGGCTACAGTTTATAAGGCCTTGCTCCTAGTCCATTCTTTGTTATAATATTTTAGGTTCCCTGACTTGAAGCAGTGTGATAACCCATGTTAGTATAGTTAATGCAAGTAAACTGTCCCGAAATGAAATATTAATGAGATATGTTCTCCAAATCCAGTGCTATGGTTTTCTGTGACATGCTCTTGAGAAGTTTGAAGAGATTGTGGCTTAGGAAGTGAATTATAACATCTATTCCCAGAAAATAGTTTACCTAGAAGCTTTGTGGTCGTGGTAATGGTAGGGAGGGGGGAGGATCGAAACTCAACTGTGCAGAGGCATCTGAGAAAGAGGATTAAAAAACAGTGGCTTTGCTTCACTTTTATAATAACAGGAAGGATTTGGAATAAAAGGAAG
>NC_058134.1:140858888-140861388 GCF_016433145.1 Gracilinanus agilis | reverse complement strand
GTCCAAAATAGGGCACTGTTAAACATAATATCACTGTTATTACAGTATATATCATTACAATTATAATATATCAAATCTGTGATGCAATTTCTAGAAGTCTTTCTATTTTAAAAGTACTTTTTTGTCATCATGTCACATTACATCCCTATGAAATAAAATAGGTAATTTCTTCATAAGCCTCATGTAAGGTTTCATAAGAAGTTAAATGATTTCCTCTGTTCTTTTAAATATTATATCTGTTTAGTCTATTTTAAAATATGTTTTTCTTTAAAATAACACTAGTACATAAACTAATTTCCAGAATTTCTGCTGTTAGCAAAAGATATTTTGTATCATCATTATAAGCTTATAAACTCGTACTCCCTGACTTTAAAAGTCTTTTAACTTTTAAATCTACTAAACATTTAAACATAATATGAATTTTTAGTTTTAGTTTTGTAAATGTTCTCCATTTTTTCTGCATAAGTCTATACCAATATTAGTGCAGGAAAGAATAAAGGAGAACAGCAACAGGAACATAGATGCTGCCAAGTGCTAAATTTTCACTTGATTTTCTCTTTTAATTAGGCACCTTAACAATGAACATGCTTTGGATGACAGAAGTACCGCTCAGTGTCGGGTGCAAATGCAGGTTGTGCAACAGTTAGAAATACAGGTTTGTTAAATTGTCATTCAACATTAAAATTCTTCCAGCCTCGATTTTTGAATGTTTTAAATTCAATTGGAAAGGTTTTTTGTTTTTTGGGGGGTTTTTTGTCTTTCAGGGCTCTCAACTTTTTCATTTTATACTCATTTTTCATGATAGATGATACATTTAATAATAAAAATTTGGAGAATTTTCTTTAAAATTATCAACAATAAAAAAATTGATGATTTAGAATATAAAACTTTATTCAGCTATTTGAATATATCAAACCAAAGATGCCCTACCTAGTTTGTCTTACTTTACAGATCAACCAAAAACTCAACTAGAGTTGGTATTATGAAGCACACAAATTTCATGTGAGCTTACCTTGATTTTCTTTCCTTAGTCTTTACAATGTCATCTATGAAATATTAAACTTTGCAACAACAACAAAAAAATAGCTATTCTAGACTGCCTTTAGCATGTTCATTTGTTTTAATTCAAGTTGAACTGGCCAAATGGTATCCACTGTTTGTTTGTCTCTTACCTAGGAGTAATGGCAAAATATTTATAGTACCATAGTTATAGTTCTTAGAATGTAGAGTCCAACATATACTGCTTTTTTACTAATCTTACAGAATTTTTGCTTCCTTCTACTTAGTGCTCAAACTGAATTTAGCCCAAAAATGAAGAAAGCTTATAAGAAACTCATCAGAAAATAACAGTATGCCCCAAAGTGATAATAGTTTACTAGGTATCATTATTCTTGTAATGCTCCTCCCCACCTTAATGTCACAGAATTACTATTCTTACTCAGATTACTACATCATTTCATTGAGATTAGAAACTTAGGCAAAAAAATGGTTCTATTGGCTTCACATTTTTAATAAAGCCTTTAACTTAGTTATTTGTGAACTTTTAAAACAATTTTAAAACATTTTGTTTTGTCCTGTTCCAGGGGGTTACAAAAATGTTTTTTACCTTACATCAGGAAATAATAAAGCTATATAAAAATGAAAACCATATTTTTTAAGAATCATGATTTCTTTTGAAGGTAGCTGAAAAGGCTTTTTGAAAACCTGTTTACTACTTACAAAGGGTAGCGTGTAACATAACAGGTCAACTGAAGACACTGCTTGTACTGTGACCAATTATTCCTTTTTTTTTTTTTCCCTGTGTCTGACTGATGGAAAAGTAAGGTCCGTCGGTTGTAATGAGACCCAGTGCAAGTGTAGATGCCAACTCAGTGGCAGAGTTCAACATTTCACACTGCCTGGTCTCTGTCACTCTACTGAATTAGATTGATGATGGCAGATTGCAGGGGGCACTAACTGGACCTCAGTGGGAAAGGATGAAGTGTGTAGACAATCCTGGCAGGCACTTCCCTTTGAGGACCCTTCACCCCTTTCACAGCTGTTGGCACTAGTCCATTCCTAACAGCGTCCACAGGACTTTAAAGAGACACTGTGGGCCTTCTAATTTACAGTCTCAGTAACTTGTTACTGTCGAGGCAACTGTGACCTCAATTCTCTTATTGACAAAAAGATGAAGTGTTATTTGTTTTCTCTGACCTTTTAACATAAGGAAGGTTATAAAAGTTTTTTTTTAAATTCCATAGCTAAAGTTACATTTCCTCACAGATAAGTTTCCACTGACATAGACTTTTATATGCAGGAATCATTACACTGAGACAAGCTCAATGATAAGATGTATCACTGCAATAAAATAGCTGTATCAGTCATTTCTAAAATGCTTCTGATCTCACTCTTTCTTAACAGCTTTCTAAAGAACGTGAACGTCTTCAAGCAATGATGACCCACTTGCACATGCGACCCTCAGAGCCCAAACCATCTCCAAAACCTGTAAGTGCATATT
>NC_058134.1:140826388-140848888 GCF_016433145.1 Gracilinanus agilis | reverse complement strand
TACTGCAAGGAGCACTAGTTCTAATTCATGCTACTTTTGATGTGAAGAAGCAAGAAGGACACCCTGTGGCAAAATCTGGAATACTCGTTTTTCCTGCAAATGTTAGATTGATAGAAGCTTTTGCAAATGCATGTGGATCTGCATTAATATTTATCCAAGCTGTCATAAATGATTTCACATCATGGTGTTGGGGAACATGGTGCTTGTGGCAAAAACTTTAAAGTTTAATTATAATATATAATTTTTATGCAGAAGAGGCAAATGTCAGGACTTCTTTATTTTGAGTTAAGTTCTGGTCATTTTTTGAAAAGTAGAGCAACTGCTTATGTTACCATAGAGCATTTCACCGAGTGAAAAGGCACAACATGTCACTCTGTTGAAGGATAAAGTGTAATTAATCAAATTTGCAGTATAAAACATTGTTTATATGTCTTAACATATTTAATACCCTTAGACCACGAGCCTCAAATGCTTCCAAAATATGCGTTTGGTCATTTGAGGCTCTTAAAGAAAAGTCAAATATGTGTGTGTGTGTGTGTGTGTGTGTGTGTGTGTGTGTGTGCGATTTTAAAAGCAACTTCAGAAAGTCACATACTGTGTCTCTTTTATTTCCCCAGGCTGCCCTAGCAGAGAGTAGTTTACCTTTGCTTAGTAACCCAGGACTGATAAATAACGCATCCAGTGGTTTACTGCAGGCAGTCCACGAAGACCTCAATGGTTCGTTGGATCACATTGACAGTAACGGAAACAGTAGTCCAGGCTGCTCTCCTCAGCCTCACATGTAAGTTTGGTTAACAGAGTTCCTCTGGGGAAGAACCCAGACTAATTTCTTACTGTTCGGAGGAGTGTTAAGTAAGTAAAGTTGCAATTACACCATGCTTAGTATGATAAATGTGTTGAAATTAACTCTTAGATGCTCCTTTGCCTTATAATTATTGTATAGAGCCTTTCTGAATTCTGCACTTCTTAATTCTGCTGTTGACCTCTGTTCCAAGCCTTTTGCATCTTATCTGGGTCTAGATCATATGGGTCGTTATCACAGCTTGATTTCGTGTGGTGCAATAAGACAATTCATTTCAGAATAGGTTGTTGCGATTTTTACTATGATTGCAAGTCTCTAAACCATTTATATGAACTGTAGTTGAGATAGTATCCAGCTTTATAAACCGTAAAATGCAAAGTTTAACTGTTAGCCACAGTTTACATAGAAGCTAGTAAAGTGTAACTTTTTGCCTGTCTTATAAATCAGTGTAATTACATATTCAACTTTAATTACTGGTGCGTCTGTATTGGCAAGGTTTATATGTTATATTTTATGCAAGACTACGATTCCTATTAATATTTAGCAGCTAACTATATCATTAATTACTCTAAAATCTTTCCCCTACCATCTTTTTAATGGAGCTGAGAGAGTGAAAATATTAAAAATTGATGTATTGTGGATTTCAGAAATGTGTATAAAGCTTTAAGAATGCCCAGACTTAGTCAGTCGTGTCAAATATGCCAATTTCTTGTTTACTGAGTAGCAAAAATACCCAACTTGGTAATTTATATTTTAAAAATAGAATTTAAATGGTAAAGTGGTCATAAGGAGTTAAAGTTCAATTTAGAATGGTTGGTTGACAGTTTCTTACAATTAATTGCCACACCCCGACATTTTTACATTCATCCTTATTTCCCCATCCTTTTCTTCTATTCCCCATCTTCTATTCTTCCCCTTCCTCCCTACCCCCCAATTTAAATACATGAATAAAAAGTGAAGGGCCTGAGCCTGGTTTTTGGATGAGCCCTCTTCCATTGCATCTTTTAAAAGGAACATTATTTTTGTTGACTTTCTGGCATTTCATTCTCCATGACCCATTATGTCTTTAAGATCATGTACCTAATTGCTTTATAGCACTTCTACCCGATCACCTTTGCAAAAAATGGACTGTGAACATTAATGTGTTTTATCAGGTTCCAAACCATTACTTTTTTAAAATGGAAAAATTTGTCTTTTGGAAGTGTCTTTAGATGTATTAAATAATACAAAAGAAGTAATAAAACTTGAAGTAGAAAGAACATGAATATATGCTCTTGAGAGTAGCAGTACTCTAAAACAAGTAAAGTGAGCGATCAGACAAAAGTTTTTATATCCTGGGCTTTATCCTATCTGCCATGCAGTGGGTAGCTTGAGGCCTTTTACTTTTAGCAGATCTCCTGAGTATGCTAATGCTCTCTCCCTGTATAAAATGCCAAGACAATAAAACTTTAAAGAGCAAACAAGAGTTAGATCCTGTGTTGTTTTTTAAGTAATTCTATAGAAATGAGTGACATTCACAATAAAGGCTATTGATGTAACTCACCCAGTAGAGGTGCTCATATGAAAGGGAGCATTTCTAATACGTTATCTAGAGAGGACATATAGATTAATTTTTGAAATAACTGTATATGTTGTTGACCAGTGGTAAGAAAACTAATCTGCAGACTTACAGTTTTAAAAACTAATGATTCAAATCATTTATTAAACTTGGTATTTTAGTGCCTAAAATGCTAACTATTTTAAATTATGTCATTTTTAGATTTTAATAATATTTCCATTAAGCAATTACTAATTCAGAATTTGTATTTGATTATTCATTTGATTAGTTTTATTGTGACTATTATTGCAGAGAAATAAGTTCTCGTAAAATTATGTTTTTAAAGGAATACAAGAATATATTTAATGTCTGGTGAAATCAGCTCTTAATTGATTTAGTGAATCTCACTATAAATGTTCAATATATATATCAAACCTAAGGTTCCGTAAAGTGAAAAGAGAGTTGGCTTTCAAATCACAAAGACCTAGTTTTAAAGCTAGTCGCTGACACACACGTTAAGCTATATGCTTCAGGAAAGACATATAACTACTCACTATGCCAGGCATTTCTATAAGAATAAAAATTATAGAACAGTTGCCTATCTATGCTGGTAAGAGTTCTCCACCAGTGTACTCCCAGTTTGAGACATCCTTTCCCATTTCATTCCCCAGATCCCAGGCAGATTATACTGTTGAACATTTTCTACTCTTTTAAATTAGACATATGAAATGTATTATTGTCTACTATTAACCCCAATCCCTATTATTTCCTTCCCCACTTCCACCATGCGGCAAATTCAAGAAAATCTTGACTAGCTTGGAGGACAGAACTAAAAAGAATTTTTTTAAAGAAAAATTTAAATGACAAATCTTAAGTTTTTCCAAGTGACTTACAAATTAATCTCATATAGGGTGTTATATAGATATGACAGGCATAAAGGAATATATCCTGTAACTATATTATCACCAATTGTCAACCCCCATCAAAAAAAAATCTTGTCATTCTTTGGATTTCATTCTGCTACTACTATAAAGATCTTAAATATTCTAAATGTCATGAAATATAAAAGACTTATTACATTAATATTCACATTTTCATCTTTATAGATATTTAACAGATGTTTATCATTAAACTTCACAGTTCTTGTAGCTAAAAGAATTCTAGAATACTTGAAAATGCAACAAATTTATGGGGAATTGGAGGGAGACTTTCCTCTTTGCAACCATAAATATTGGTTACATTTAAATTTTAGTAAACATTGTGGAAATGTCATCTATCAGAATTTTGAAAATATTACATAAATATTTAACAAAATAGTACTAGAAAGTTTAAAATACACTTTGTCATTATTATCATATGGTGCTGATAAAGTTGTCATTACCTGATAAATGGAAAGGCAATGTTAAAGTCTAAAAAATACATTTAAATCTCAGACATTCAAATCAGGATTGGAAGATTATTAGAGGAAAGAAAGAATGATTGCTCAAAGCAAAAGACACCAAAGATACTTCAGCTACTCTGTGCAATTCCATGAGAGACAAGACTCCTCCCCAGTTTACAATTTAAATTTGTCAGGAAAAAAACAAAACCTATTTCTCCTCTAATGCTTAGTACTGTTGTGACTTTGAAGAGGTCATTTAGCCTGTATGGGCCCTCAGCTTCCACATCTGAGAAAACTGGGCCAGATCACCAGCCAAGGCCTTTCCAACTTTACATCTGTAAACCTAATACAAGTCTTAGTCACTTATCGTCTTACAAAATTCAGTATGTATTTTGTTTTGTTTTGCCTTAGTGAAATCAGAGCAGTCCTTATCTTCAAAGAATCTGCTATTACTAAGAAAAAAGCTTACCATAGTGGGTCTTTGAGATTTTAAATAGACAGAAAAAGTATATTTGGATCGTTAATTAAAATCAGAACATAAAAGGATAGTCAAGTTTGGTTCTCTTATATAAATGATTCTTTTTCTGGATTAACAGATTTACTAATCTATGCCAACCCATTCAGTAAGACTATTTCTTCTCATAAATCCTTCATAAAGGGTCTCCTCAAGATGCAAGCGACCTTTCTCTAGATCCTTTGAGATTCTCTGGGTACCAGAGGAGCCCAGAGGTTATCTGTGTGCTGTTGCTCACTCTTCTATATGACAGGCTAGATATAAAGAAATCAGAAAAAATATGACCAAAAAAGGACATGGGCTCAGTATCATGTATGTAAAGACCCAGTGTTGTTACTACTTGAATAACTTTTTAATTTCTATTAAGTGGGAAGGAAGGTCTGAATTAATGAAGATTAACGTTTATAGGAAATTTTAAAAGAAATATTTTATTAGTTTGGGCTGCCACAGGGGCTTAAGTAACTTTTTTTTAACCCTTACCTTCTGTTTTAGAAACAATACGGTGTATTGGTTCCAAGGCAGAAGAGCAGAAGGGGCTAAGCAATAGGGTTAAGTGACTTGCCCAGAGTCACACAGCTAGGAAGTGTCAGAGGCAAGATTTGAACCCAGGACCTCCCATTTCTAGGCCTGGCTGCCTACTGAGCCACCTAGCTACCTCAAAAAAAACATTTTTTTTAAACTTCTCATTAAAATTTCAATTGGGACTTTAAGAAACAGACAAATCTCTTTTACTACTAAATGTTAACAATACATATCATTAACTGTGTTGTCATTCATTGATTGACATACCTCTTTACAATCTTGCTTACACTTGCAATAAATTTTAGCAAACCTTTTACATACTGATAGTATAAAACTAAAATTCTTCTTTGAATGATTCAAGATTTTTTTTCAGTTAACACCATATTGCATAAATGGATCATCCTTCCATACCATAGTAGAAACGCACTATTAATTGTTGCAGCCAAGAAAATGCTATCATGTCCTCCACCTGGTCTTCTAGTAATGAGTCAAATCATCACAAACTAGGAATTCTACATTAATTTTTATTTATATTTCTTAAGGTACAAAATATTTAAGATGCCTACTTAAGTCATCAGAAGGAATAAATATTTAGGCACATTTAGACAAAGAGCTTTTTAAACATTAGTCTCGTTAATTCTCAGATGATGACATATTTAGGAAGGGGGGTCATCAGTAGTACTGATAGTAAAGTTAGGTGACAAGAGTTTGGGAAGGATGAAAAGTAAAATTTTTAGGAAATATTTTTAAGCAAAGAAAAAGCCATTATATAAGAACACTGGGGGGAGGGAGGAGGAAACATCCATTTTTCTCAACCTTTTCTTACTCCTTTATCTATTCTCATGTCTCCCTACTACTTCACGTAAAGCACCTGCTCACACATGCCCTTCATGTTTCCATCTGGAAAATTCATCTTGCCATCAATGTTGTCCTTTCCTCTTCCTTATCTAAATCTAACCTTTCCTTCATTAACTCCAGTCTTTCCATGTAACTATATGTTCTCCATTCACTGAATAGATTTACTTCTGGATAATAGAAATAGTTGAAAGAAAAAGAAAATTACTATGTATGATGTTAGTTTTACCAAGAAACCAAAATAACTAAAATAGTATCAACTTACTTGAAATAATGCAATGATGCATTATTTAAATTGTACTTACCCTGATGAAAAGTGGCATGATAGGATGGATTTAGAGAGTTTAGAGAGCACTAGATCCTTGGGTTAGGAGGAGGTTGCCTCTCATATGTTTTTTGGACTTTGAAACTAACTGCAAAAGGATGGATAAATCTCTCTGATTCAACCTTATAAGACAAGCTGAAACATCTTAAAGAAAATCACAGGTCCTTGAGGTATTTAGCTCCTTAAATTTAAGTAGATATTAATATTTCAAATAAATAATAAATTTTAACAAATTATTAATTTAAGGTGGTTTTCGAACTTTTTACACTTGCAGGCATTTTGGTGAACAAAAATCCTCCCACAATATATTTTACCTACTTATTACTGCTTTACATTTGGAAAAAAAAATCACAAGAATTAACTGGAGATAATTTTATGTTTTTTGAAGAGCCACCTAGTAATGACAGAATTTCAGTGGTCCTGTCTTTTAAAATGAAGTGTAAGAAAGGTGATGTCAAAATTCAGATGGTTATTTAATAATCTCTTTTAGCTGTCTTAATTGTATCGAAAAATCTGCCCAGGAATCAGAGAAGACACTCTCTTTTGAGAGAATTGAATCAGAGGTGGATAGTGTTATGATGTCCTTTCTAGTTTCTTCTAAACTTTTGATAATTCTGAATCTTGAATAAGTACTTAAAGAGTGTTAGTTACCCATTCAGCTGAGTTTTCCAGCACATTAAAGAGTTACAAATAAAACGTTATTTAGGTTAATTCATTTTGACATGGAAAGATTTCTAAAAAGGAAAGCCAGATGCCATCTATATTTAATATTTAGGATGAAGTGCATGGGAGTTGCCATCTTTTCTCATAGATTAAGACTGTACTGTGATTGATGGCATATTCACACACACTAAAAAACAAGCGATTGTCTAGACCAGTGATGGGCAAACTTTTTAAAGAGGGGGCCAAAGGAAAGGCAATGCTCATCTGTCAGTCTCTTTCTTAGGCAACTCTTGAAGTTTCATTGTATTGTATCCTACTCATTGTATTCGTCAGATTAGGAATAATGTCACAAGGCCAGATAGAACATTTCAGGGGGCTGCAGTTTGCCCATCACTTGTCTAGAACCCTAAATTGAACTCATAATAGAAGACTCAGACCTTTTTCTGCCGCTGTTTTCTGAATCTGAGGCAAAAAAGGGAGAAGTTTAATGATACTGAAATCAGCCTTTTTTTTCTTTTCATGTTAGCAGTTCATAATTACTAGACTGGATCATATTGTTTAAATTAAAGACTTATTTATGTATCAGTGGTTAACTCTAGATTATGTTTTAACTTTGTATCATTTTAACTAGTTCTCTCATCTGACCTTAGAGCTTTCTTCTAGTAAATCATTCTATATTATTTGGACTTTATTCTTCTTCTTCTCTTATTAGATAAGAGGTTTGAAGTTGATAGTTATTGATTTCCCTTCTGGAATCTGAGTATAAATATTTTGCTTATGAAAGAAGTAAATATCATGGAAAGAAAACCTACTGTTTATAATTTGGGATACCTATCAGAAGAAGGCTTTATTTGGCCCATAGTTCCGAGACAAGGCAGAAGAATCAGTTGGTATACAGAGAAGGAAAGACTATAGGGGGCAAAGGGGCTTTGAATAACAACTATTCCCCACATTTATTTTATACTATCCAAAAAAAACAGTCATTCTAGCCTGATTCAAATTGTCCCAGAGAAGAGGTGATTTTTACTCAAATTAAGGAAGAATTTCCCAATAATTTGAATTTCACAAAACTTCCTTTATTTGGGAGCTCTTCAAATATTTCACCAGCCAACATGTCTCCCCTAAGTCTTTCTTTGAAACAATCCTCCTCCTATGTCATTTTCAGTTCCCTAATCATTCTGGTCATACTCTTTTAAATACACTCCTCTTTGTTAATACCCTTCCTAAAAAAGGAATACCCACAAATAAATTAAATATGCCAGAAATTATCTGTCACAGAGTACAGAGAGAAAATCACCTGTTCTTTTATTGAGCTAAATTTGTACTAATGTTTCCAAAAGCCATTCTTCTCATTGAAGACATCTTAACTTTAGAGTCAACCAAAAATCCCAAGTCAGTTCTTTCTAACATAAATTGCTTCCAAGTCATGTGGCTCCCCTAAACCCCTACCCCCATCCCTAAATGTATGGAAACAATCAAGAATAAAATGTCTATAGATCTGGACCCTAAAAGGGTCATAAACTCCAACTTCCTAATTTTACAAATGTAGAAAATTAAGGTCCAGAGAGGTCATACAATATGCCTAAAATCATAAAGATAACATCATTAAACCAAAGGTTCTGATTCCAAATAACAGCTGGTGGTATAGTAGATAGAACACTGGGCCTGGAGTCAAGAAGTCTTCGGTTCAAACTCACCTTCAGAGATACTCTTTAGTTGTGTAATTCAAAGCAAGTCTCTTAATCCTCTTTCTGCCTCAGTTTCCTTCTCTATGAACTTGGTTAATAATAGATCCTAACTCTTAGGGTTATTTTGAATAAAAGGAAATAATATTTTCAAAGCACTAAGCACAATGGCCTGACACATAATATGTACTTAAAACTCATTTCCTTCCATTCTTTCCTCAAAGTCCACTCACACTTTCTCCCGTACTGTATTATTTGACCTGTTTTTCCTTCTACTAGATATTTGTAGGTATATGTAGAGTTCTTAAGATTGGTAGGTGGCATGTAAGATCTTATATCTCTGTAAAAGATTGAACTTAGATTGTTTTGCTGTTGACAGGAATCACTATGTTGCATGATGAAGCTTGGAAACTGGGAGGCATATACCTTCCCAGCTTCTATTTTCATCATGTATTCTCCAATCTTCTGTGATCCCTCCTACCATGCCAAGATTGCAGGGCATCTTTCCTTTTCAATATCATGTTCATTTCTAGTCACAAAACTTCAAAATTCTGCTACTTTTGTGCTCAACTCTAAGATCTATTTTCAAAAGTAATTACACAGAAATTTATTATTTCAGCTTTTTATCTTCTCTTACGTGTGTGTGTCTACACTAACTGCTCTATCCTTCCCCCACCCCACCATCTCTTTTTCTCATTATTCCAGTCTCAGTATCACCAACAATTCATTCTAGTTCTTTCCTCCTAGAGGTCCAGTGCCTTTAGCTAAAAAAGTGTTGTCTCCCTATTGTGATGACTGTATGTTTGTGGGACTCTTGGTTTTTAAGAGGATTTTTTAGAGCCATACAGTTAATTTCTGACATCCATTCCCACAGTTTAGGTGTACACACTACAAAACACTTGGAACTTTTTAGCTGGTGGGACTATATAGCCTAGTGACTCGGTTATGCCTTTTGCAGTGATGGTGGTATGGTTCTGAAGTCAGGCTGGAATTGAAGTGACTGCTCATGCCAACTGACTGGCTCGGAAACATTGATCCCTTCTATTTCTGACCTGGGACAATTCACTTCTCCTTAGACAGCCTGATGCCCACCCCTTTGAAACAAGGGTTTCACCACATATATATAGGCTTAATGCACATACCCAATGGGCTTTAGCTCAGCACTCGAAAATTTTGATGATCCACCCATTACAGCCTCTTTGAGAGCCAGGATTAAAGGCATGGATGACCAAACACAAGTAACTTCTTGAAACATATGTGTTAATGGTCTCCTTAAGCAATACATTATGTTTGAGCATTCTAGATAGAATTTTTTTTTTACAATTTTAAGTCCTAAATAGTCCCTGCATTACTAAAGGACTCTCTATTATTACTATAGATCAGAAAAAAGGCATATTTACAGATGTTACAGACCCTTTAATATAGTTACATAGAATTGACTAATCTATAATAGCTGACACTTACACAGCACTTTGAGGCTCCTATAGACTTTTCCTCATAATAGTGCTATGAGATAGCATGTTGAAGTATTGTGTCATCCCCATTTTATATATGAGGAAACTTAGATTTGGAGGACCTAAATAGTTTGCCTGGCATCATACAGCTAAAGTGCCAGATCAAGGAATTAAACCCTGGTCTCTCCCAGCTCAACATTTAGAACTCTCTTTACCATATTATGCCTCCTCTCAGTATAATCCTAGAGTTGAAAACAGTGGCACTTATCCAATTACCGTAATTAAATTCTTTGTCAAATGCTTTCCTAAGAATTTACTATTATTGCCATTCTTGTCACATCTTTTATTCGACACATGCTTATATAAATACACTAAAGTAGAAAGGCAGCATGAGAAGTAGATAGAGAGCCAGCCAGCCTGGGAGTCAAGTTTATCTATAGGGGCTCAAGTTCAGCCTCTAACAAATATGTGGCCATCTGATCCTAGGGACGCTGTCCAACCTATTGGTGCCTCAGGCCACTCTAGATTATAGTCTATAGAACAGTTTCAGATTTGCACTAATAAAGGGAAGTTTCCTTATAAGGAGTTTCCTACATTGAGGAAATATCAGGTTGGAACCAAAATTCAATTATAAGAAGAATCAAACAGTAATCAATTCTTGATTCTTAATAATTCATCTATATAACACTTCATAGTTTACAGAGTACTTTTCTCATGGAAAAAAAAAGCCCTATAAAGGAGGTAATACAAGCATTGTTACCATTATATAAAAGAGGAAAAAAAGTGTCAAATAGTTAAATGATTTAGTACTAGATACGGGGCTAGAAGTACTAAAGCTGGGACTCAAACCAACGTCTGAGACCAAGAATGTTATTCTTTTGCCTGTACCTGAGCAACTAGATAGTGTAGTAGATTGAAATAGCCTTGGAATCATAAAGATCTGATTTCTTTCTAAAATGTTTATTAGCTGTGAGACACTGGGCAGGTCATATAGCATTTTTCAGGATTAGTTTTCCTCATCTATAAAATGGAGACAATAAAAGCATCTAACAACATGGGACTGTTAGGATGATGAAATAAGATTAATAATTGTAACATGTCTTAAAGTCCTTTAATAAGTGCTAGTGATTATTATTGTTATTGTGACTATACCATACTTCTATAGATTGTTCTTTAGTATTTGAATATATTGTTTACTACCATGTTAGATACTAGTAAAGACATCTGATGAATGAGTAATATCCACGTGCACCATTAGAACAGTGCCCCAAGAAGTACCTTGTTCACTTAGAAATGAGTATGACAAAATCTAAGACAGCCAAAGACATCAATCATAAAATTACTGCATTTTTAAGAAGCCTATTTTTGGAATAATTAAATCTGGTATACATGATGTCAATAGGCACACTATTGATTGAACTGATGCTAAAAGGTAACATGTTACTGTAAGTAGTTTTCTTCTAATCCCATGAATTATTTTTTCCTCTACAGTTTAGATTTTTTAAAAGAGTAAGAGTACAGACAGGTATTTAAGACAAAGTCTGATGCTAAATTTGCTCAGATTGATGCCATGGTATCTTCAGATCTGTTTAAAGTGGCTAAATAGCACCTTGGTATTCACCCAGTTACCTTCTTTAATTAACTCACTGAGGTCAAAGAGAAAGGATGAAATATTAATCTTTTAAGTTTTCCTTAAGAAAACCTCCAATTTTAATAAAGTTGCCAAAAATTAAATCTTTTAGCTAACTATTGCTCCCCGTTAAAATCTAATATTGCCTAATTGATAATATTAAGATCTATCCTTTACAAGTGAAAAGATGGAATTCAGAAAGGTATGGTGTCTCATCAGAATTCTAACTTGCAACAATGGGCAGCATATTCATTAGATTCATGCCTACAAGGCAGTTGCATTATGTTAGAGTTACAGTGAGTCACATTCAGCTTTACTCTCTGGATGACTTCTATCACTTTGCAAATCAAAATTCTGCAGTAAAACTAGAAGACTTGTCAAATAAACTTCTGGTATATTTTGTTTCCTACTAAAAGAATCTGACTGTTTCAATTTAGTTCCCATTAATCCTCTAATTTTCGAAAATGTTACTTAAATTTTAATGAATTTTAGTCTTATTCTGAAGATAGACTCCTATGGAAATATCCATATAATGACAGTGCATAAAACTATTTTTAATTAACCTAATTTCCTTTGCTGATTCACTGCAACGGGAGACGATCCATTGACTTCAAATGGAACTCTATCTTTGGACAGGTCCACTGGGGTATAGATTAAGATTAAAGACACATCATTAAGATTGGTATCATGTAGTTAGAAGAAATTTTATTTTCAGGCTTTAAATACTAATATTCTGAATAATGTTATTCTATAATTACATAATAAATAGCAGTGGCATTTAGAGTAAAAACAGCTCTATCCAATATAAGGCTATCCTAGATAAATCAGAATTATATATAGGTGTATATTTTTCCTATTTGGTTGTAGAAGCACACAGAAATGGTGGTTTGATAGCGTAATAATAATGTAATTTTATTTTTAAGTAGAATTGGCTTGGACACAGGAAGAGGGAAGTAGATGTTCATTTTGAAAGAGAGAGACATTCAGCCTAGTAGCTATCTAAACTATCATAAACTGTCAAATGCAAGTACTTTTTATATTTAGTCATGGTTAGAATATTTATTCCTTCCTCATCTAAAGCTCCAAGTTGGGTTTGTCCTCCTACATCTCTAAAGAGCTTTCTTTCATATGCTGAAGAGAAGGAATGTGAAAATGTCTCCTGTTGGACTATAGGAAAGAAAAAAAATTTTTATGAATTTATATAAATATTAGTAAATGGTATGGAAAACAACCTTTAAAGGTCTAAAAGCAAATACAGATTTAGTCCTTATTAGTTACAGAGATGTGTTCTAGTATTTCTCAGTTAATAAAAATAAGAATTACTATTTCTATTTTCAGAATACATAAATGTTATGTTAAGATCATAGATTCAAAGTTGCAAATAATTTCATACAATATCTGGCCCAATCTCACATAAGGTGACACTGGCAGTTAATTGTTAGGGAGGAGCAGAAGGTTTAGTCCTCTGACTCCAAAGGCAGTGCTCTGTCTACTATAACACTTTTAAAAATCAGAAAAATTTTAAATTTCCTGAAATTTGTCTAAAATTATCAGAAAGTGGGGCCTATTTATAGGTAAAATAAATTATAATCAGACAAAAGAAAGCTTAGTATTAAAGCTATATATTTTAATTATTTAAATAGGATGAATTATTAATAGGATATTTAATCAGTGTGATTCTCATTTGTAAGTAACAAAATATTTCTTCAAAAAATCAATTTCATATTTTACATTTTAAAAGCTTTTTAAAGTTTACCCATTTTAATTATTTTGTTTACAACTTCCTTTTAAAAAACAGGGACAAAATTTTAATCTATAAAAGTTTATACTCTATACATTAAAATATTACTATTTAACTATAAAGTGATATATAAAATTGGTCTTTTATAATCATATAATACATTAAGAAATTTTGCAGCAAAGTATAGTGGATGGATCACCAGACATATCTTATTTAAATAGTGGACACTGTGCTGGGCACTGGAGTGAGTTAGTACAAACTAATGGAATCTATTTAAGTAATCAGACATAGATGTCTATGATAACTGCACTTAGCAGAGTACCTGACAAATATTCAGCACATGATAATTGATTACTGATTGATGGACTGCCCAATATCATAAAATGTAGTTAGGGAGTTAAGAGGAGAACCTACAATTCAAGTAAATTCCACCATTTACTAACTCAGCGTCTTTTTCCATAAATCACCCAACTTTTTCTACTTTTCCTTAGCTCTATTACTATATATATATATATATATATATATATATATATATATATATATATATTTCAGAGATTTGTAGGGTTAAAATGAAACAAAAGATGTAAAAGTATTATGTAAAACTATGATGCTGTATAAAATATGAATGTTAAACAGTTTAGGGGAACAAGCACAAGAATCTGGATAGGAGTTGGAAGATGTCTGTTCTAACTCTGAGATGTTATAACTACATAAATTACAAACATTTTCTAGAAGTAGCTATGTGTAGTATAATCCATATAAATTAAAAAATACCAGGAGCAATAAAAATAAGCAACTTAAAAAAGTGATATAGAACAATTATATTTGAATAGAAGACATATTTTGTACAAATGCAGTATGATGTCTTTATATTAAAAACATCAAATGATAAAACTATTACCTAATGGTTACATTCATATATTTTCATGCTTATATAATGTCAATGAAATATTATTTCATTTGAAATCAATTTACATATTAAAACTCAACTGGGGCAGCTGGGTAGCTCAGTGGAGTGAGAGTCAGGCCTAGAGACGGGAGGTCCTAGGTTCAAATCTGGCCTCAGCCACTTCCCAGCTGTGTGACCCTGGGCAAGTCACTTGACCCCCATTGCCCACCCTTACCAATCTTCCACCTATGAGACAATACACCGAAGTACAAGGGTTTAAAAAAAAAAAACTCAACTGATGCTTTAACTTTCCCTAAAGATGTTAGAGAACTACCAGTTTATGAAAATAGAGACAAAAGTCTCTATTTGAAATGCATTGAAGATATCGAAAGAGTAGTTTTTCAAATTCCTGATATAATAAAGGTTACCTGAACCCTTAGCAGTGTGGTATAGTGGATAGAGAGAAGGCATCAAAGTAAGTAAAACAAGGTCAAGTCTTCTCTCTGTCACATCCTGGCTGAGGATGTCACCTAGCTTATCAATGCTTTAGACTATTCTCTAAGATAAATTTGTTTATCTTCTCAGGGAATTTGTTAACCTACACTGGTAAAAGGAGTTTCTTCAACTGGGAACACTATAACAAAGGAAATCACAGATTTACTTCTGGTCCATCCCTATCCCTCTCCTATCTAGATAAACCTGTTTTTTTTTTTTTAATTTTTTTAATTAATTAGAAAGCTGGAAGACATTTACAAATTACTGCTGCAATAGATTTACACTAAGTAGAATTTAGTGGCTAATATTAGCTGTTCATTCTTCTTGAATTGCCAGTGTGATTTGAACAATGTTGAAGGGCAGACAACTTCAGTGTTATAGTCATTTCTATTGGTATCTTAAATGTTTCACTAACTCTCCTTACTTTACCATACTAATGACCTTTTCATTAAATAGCCATTGTGTACAGATGTTTAAACAATTATACTTGAAACTATCTAGACATCTGGGAATGTAAAAATGTTGTGATTCCATATTCTGGCTATGTATCAGTTAAAAACATATTAAAATCATCCATATATTAGACCTTAAGTCATAAGATACTCGCATCCTAAAGAAAATGCTAACAGTTGGTAAGACTTTTTACTTAATCTTGAGAAAGAAGAAAATGAAGATTTGCATTCCTTCAGGGAATCTACTGTGTGACCACAATCTAAAAAGATAAACTTTCACATTATAATTTTCCTCTTTTGCTTTAGGGTGTGAACAAACATTAGCATTTCCTTCAGCTTTCATTGGTGCCTTGGGTCCTTATAAATTTCACAACAAAGAGGCAATTCATGTCTTTAGGTGGGGAATCCAGTGTATTAATGTAGCTAGCTCATTGTCTGTTTGGGGTATACACTATTGCCATACCTAGACTGTCAAATAGACTACAAAAATGAATTGCTTATTTTCTTCTTTTCCTCTTTTGACTCTTGAGCTATGTGTCTATAAGCAAGTTGTAGGATCATAAATCTGGAGCAGAGGGAACCTGAGAGGTCATCTCTTATCTTCTCAGGTTATGGTTCTTTAGTTTGAAATAATGATTGCAAGTCACCAGGTGGCAAATTAAATTTTTTAGAGTGCTGAAACTTTTTTTTTCCAAATTCCACTCAAAAGAATATAGCTGGTTTTGCCAGTTTAAAAACAACAACAATAAACGTACTGATCATAGTAGACATATTTAGTTGTTCTCTTCAGTACAATGGCATCAATGTATTACTTGCTTTCTGGAACAAATTAAAACTCAAAACTAGGAGATCTCCAATTTTAAATAATCCTCTACTTCCCTTACCAAAATATAGGGATAGCTCAAACAAGCAGATTTATAATCTGCTTTATAGCCAAGTAGGTAGTAAATGTATATGTTTATAAAGATTCCCATTTTGTGATTATTAGTTTGTTCTTGAGTATTATAGAAAAAAATAATTTGTTTCTGCAAAAAGGCTCATATGATTTTCCTTCATGCAGTAGGTACCGGGGATCTGAGAGCCTAATGAACTCCATCCCTCCCTCCCCCAGTCTTGTAATGTGGTCAATTTTTAAACCTCTTCTCATCTACTACTGCTCACTTTGGACTGCTTAGATACTGTTTCCTTCCTCATTCTTTAGATATTTATTGGTTACTTAAAATCAACTAGGGCACACAGCTAAAAGGAATGCAATTAGAAATAAGAAATAGTCCCCATAGTCTAGTGAAGGAGATAACACACATACACAATAATTATGAGTAAAAGATGAATTGTCAATGTGCAATAAATAACAAGGTGAATAAACAAAGTGCTATAGAAATTCAGAGAAGATAAAAATTACTTTTATTTGGAGTGTGTAGAAGGATGTTTAGGAATTGAACAGGCTTTCTAGTAGAAGGGGCATGTGAGAAAACACATGAAAATGTGGTCATAATGACTCTTTGGAGAATCATTGAGTAGTTTAGTATAGCTAGAGTTTAAGACTCATGAAGAAAAGTGGGAGATAAGACTGGTTGTTGCCAAATTGTGGAGGTCTTAAATGCCAGCAAAATGCTTGATCTTGTACTATTTTAATCTTTAAATTATTTTGGATTTTTTCAAAATTGGTAGAATATCAAGCTTAAGCAAATAGAATGATAGAACAATCTGGACATTTATATGTCACTTTAGAGTTTGAAAAGAACTTCATCTCCATCATCTCATTTGTTCTTCACAATAACTCTACAATTTATCTGCATTTTATAGATGAGGAAACAGGCTAAGAAAATAAAATGATACAATTGGAAATAGCTTTAAAAGACCAGGACATATATGACAACAATAATAATAAATAATTTATTGCATGTATGCAACATACATTTGCAAAGCACTTCCTGACAACAGCCCTGGGAGATAGACAATTCCAGTATGATTCCCAATTTACAGATAAAGAAATGGAACACCACAAAGAGCAAGTACAGAGAGTAAATGGCTTCCTGAGATCACATAATATTGTTAGAGCCAGGATCTGAACCCAGGTCCCCCTGGTTCCATATCCAGCATTTATTAATTCTTCTACAGCATCATATAAAGAAAAAAAAAACTCCTTCAGTAACATAAGATGGCATCATATTGCCACTCGTAGCCAGGAATTATTTTCATAGAATGACAAGAATTGTTCCTACTTCATTCTTTCAATCTAATCTGTCCTAATATATCATATAACTTGATTAATCAATAAGCATCTATGAGGCACCTATTGTTTTCCCAGCAGCAACTGTCTTTCACCTCTTTTTTGTAACCCCAGTACTTAGTTCAGTACCTGGCACATAGCAGGCACTTTGCTATAGTCCCAACTCTGTCGGAATCCTATATTAATGGATGAGGACAATTTCACATGAGAGGTGATCCAGGCCATCATGTGAAACTTAAAAATACATCATTATGAACACAGGCAACATACTTTAAAAGAGAAGGGCAGGTCAATCTATAAGATGCCAAAATAATCACTTTTTAACAAGACTGGCTTACATAGAGCTACTCTGAAGCTTTTATTCTGAATTTCAACTATTCTCTTTAAAGTTTTGTCCAATGAAAATTTTCATAAGCCCAAAGTAATTTGTGATCCTCTAGAAAAATCTGTTTATTGGTGAATATGATGATGACAATAAATGAATCACTGATGGAAACAAATTTGTGGACCAGAGGTGCTGAGCATTCTGAGGGGAGATTTCCCTGCGCTGAAATGTACTTTCCTTTTTGAGTAGAAAGGTTCTTACTTATTTGACATCAAAAGAATTATGAGAGACCCACCCTGGATCTTTGACATAGAATTTTGTCATAGAATTATTCCCAGATGCATATGAATCCCCCAGATCCATTTTAATAATACAACAGTGTCATATTGTACTTTTCTATTTCATGACTTAAGTATTTTAGCATTTAATTTGATTGCATGGCTATAGAATTAGTAATGCCAAATTATATCTCATTACTTGCTTTGAATGCAGCACTTGTAATATAGTAATAATAATGCCCAATGATAAACTAAATCCAAAGAACAATTTGATTTTTCTTTCTTTTAATGAAAGAAGTGAAAAAATAAAATATATAAAATATGATTGGCCCTTGAAATAGATGACTTACTATTTCTAATATGGAGGAAAAGTAGGCAAAATGGGGAGGCACTATAGAGAGTCAATCTTTGGAGAGAAATGGGTCCTATATTTTGAATGAATTTTTATTCGCCTCTCAGGTTCATGTTTTATTGTTACTAGGATTTTTTTTCTTAGCCAAATACTTAATTGGTTAACTACTCATGCACCAACAAATTACACCTCTAGAATTTAATAAATTGAGCAGTGCTGAGATGAGCCATTGCTTTTCTCAAATACTTTAAATGGACTTCATTTGAAATAAAGAGGAATTTTGTTGTTTCGTAGTATCGATCCTTAAATTTCCAAAATCTGGGGAAAGGTAGCGTCTGTGATCTCCGTTCAGGAATTGGGCACACTACATGACTAAGTAAAATCTTCAGGGCCTGTTGACATCCTCAAGTGAGAAATCTGATGCAAATGGAACTAATTGATTATGAAAATTATAAATGAATTGGATACAATTATTTAATCTATTCCCATTACCACCACCCTAGTGCTACTCACTCAGTGTAGACTATTACAGTGTCTTCATAATAGATTTTCCTACCTTGTTTCACAAACCTCCCATCCCATTTTTCAGTTTTCCTAGACTAATCTTCCTTAAGAATTGATCTCACCATGCAAATCCACTGCTTAGAGAACTTATTACTTACCAAGTAAAACTTTTACCTAGTAATTCAAAGCCCACCACAATCTGTAGGCTTTTCTGGCTTCATCCAATCCATATCTCCTTCTACACTATGTTCTAAACAAACATCATTCTGTTCCATGAAAATGTCACTCTTCAACCTCCATGCCTTTGCTCACAGCTTTATTGAATTTCTATCCAGCTTTAAAGCCTAACTCATGTACCTTCTTCCAGGAGGCCTGCCTGACTCCTCTCAGTTCCAAATGACTTCACTCCCTCAGTTGAAATCTAGATTATAATTATGTATATATGCATTACAATTAAATACATGGACATTTATTTATCACTTAAAGTTTCTAAACTTTAAAATATTTACCATGTAAATAAATGAGTTGCTTACCTAACTTAGGGTAAAATAACTAGATTATAAGTTATTTAAAAATAAATTTTTGCATGATCAGGTTGTGAGGAAAAAGCACTAAATATATATAATTAAAAGATACAGTTGTTTCTTGTTTCATTTTGCTTCTCAAGTTATCTACCATGAAAGTGGTTAGAATTCAGTGGTCCCTAATGGCCCTTTGAGCTCTAAATCTAATATAGGATCCCTTTAAATAAATGACAAGTACCACAACAAGGTAGGTACTGTGCTTTTTTCTAGATACTTTATCTCAGAAAGTACCATGGTGCTCTGTGAACTATTAATCATCACTTAATAAATGTATATCAATTTGAATTGAATATAGTCTATGCATCTTCCATAGCCATATTGCTTCCCCAATCTACTTAAGCTTTTCATGACATTTATTTCTATTTTGTTGACATAGTACTTAATAGAGAAATAAAATGTTTTAAAATAAAGACACTAATAAGTTTTTTTGGTAAATGGACATGAATTGCTGCCTAATATTGGTGATATGCAAAAAATATGTGTATTATTGCTTTTATATTCTTTTTATTAGACCTATGGGAGCATAGTACTTGGCCTTCTAAACCAAGAGTTTTGTGTGTGTCATGGACCCCTTTGGCAGTCTGATGAGTCCTACAGACTCCATCGATTAATAGTTTCTTTAAAATTACCCTCAAAAATCAATCATATTGAAATATTTATCCAGAAAACATACTTTCAAGTTCAAGTAGTCCAGATTAAGAATCCCCAATTCTATATTGATACAATCTGGTTCTAGCAGTCATTATTAACCTGAATAAATTTCATTAAGTTTATTAATAAAGGAAACTCTTGATTCATTAATTTTATATGTACTAAATTAAAATCAAACATGTGTTTTACCTAGTAGGTACACAGTGTCATATGCTTGGAATAAAAATAAAAATGAAAAACAGCCCCTGCCCTCAAGGAGCTTATTGTCTACCAAAAACCTAATTCACCTAAAATGTGCAATTCACTGAACTAGGCACCAGGAAAGATGTAATAATAAGTAATTTATGATCCCAACATTTAGAAGCTAACAGTCTAAAATAAGATCTTGGTCTTTGGCCAATAATACTAGGCATTTCAAGGAACCATAGATTTAGAGCTGGGTAATAGATCTTCGAATTAATAGAGACCTGATTTATACATGTATAAAATGATTTATATACACACTCAAGTTATCGGGACAGATCTATAGACAGTGTTGTTCCTATTTCTACAAATAAGGGACCCCACGGATGAAGATGGTTGCCTGTGGCAGTGAAGTGTGCAAGGTAAAAGGATTATTGCCCTATGTCCATATTCAGTTGTTGGATTGCATTTAATTGATTTCACCAATTGATGAATATTTGATCTGGGAAATATCAGATCAAATAGTATTACAGTACAAGTATCAAAGATGGAGATTCACCAGGTATCAAATTACCAGGTCCAAGAATTAGTTAGAAAAGCACCGTATGAATTTTGAATCATTTCTGGCTCAAAAGTCAAGCTTGTTCAAAAACCAAAGGGATGTCTCAAGGGAAGTAGGAAAAAAAAGAGGGGGGGGGGGGAAGTGCTTTGAAATGTGATGGTTTCCCACACACACACACAAAAGACCAGCCAGACTCAATGTCATTTTTTTGTCTGTCTCATTTTATCCCTGCAATGAAAAAGTGGCCAAAGGAAATTGGTATTCATAAACAAAATAAATATTCTTGCCAAATGAAGTAGGTTGCAAATTCAGTAGAAATAATACAATGTTTTTTTGTGGGTTCCTTTCCTAGTATTATTCATCATACATGTTGCTTTTTTCAGCAATAGAAATTTTAGATTCAAAATAGATAGGTCCTCTTAAAATGGTCTCCTTTGGTATAAGGAAAATTTTGAGGCTTGTGAATACAGAAATGAACTGTGCAAACAAATGACTAAATGGCTTCAGAATAAAGGAATCAAAATATTATGCCATTGAAGTTTGATCACTTGTACATTCTCAAGTCATTGTCAAAACTTAATTATATATAGGGGATACTGTACCAATTTTGGAGCCTAGTCTCTATCTCTGTTTATGTGTAATCCATTACTAAAATTTAGTTATCTTTAGAATATTTAGATTCATAGATTAGACTTGGAAGTGCAAAAGTCTCTCCTTTAACTTGGGTCCACAATTATATAAAAATGTCATATTGTAAAGCCACTACTAGGACCTTAAATAAGTAATCACTTTAAATTATGTCATTTATTTTTTATATTTTGTATGTAAAGGATGCTTCAGGAATATTCACGTAATAATAAATGTTTTCAAATCCTAGTTTTCACATCATATTTTAACAACTGGTTGATTTCATTTTTTCAGTGAAAATAACTAGTTAATTCAGTGGAAAAAAATTAGTCTAAGTGGTTGTATAACTGAATTGATATCTAATGGCTCCTTTGTGAATATATTTTAAACCTGAATCCTAGTCTGAAATAATTCACATATACACATATATGTATTTTTAATCAAATTATAGGTGTTCTTATTATATATGCCTTATCATACTTTGAATAGGGCATGATAGTTTTTAAATTAGTGAAAATGTCACTCTAAAATATGACATAAAATAACATCGCTAATAAGCGATTTAATAGATATATGAACAGTTAATTCTACTTTTTTAGTTCATATGCTACTTTATATTATTCACTTAAGCATGAAGTTAACTTTCAGCATACTGGAAAGTGGCATTAAACTATGTTGACAGAAGTCTAGGAAGTTGAAATAAAACTTCTTTCTTTATACCTAAAAGACAGCATTTTAAATTATAGCATAACTTTCTGTTGACAAAAAAAAAAAATTAAGAAAAATCCTTAAGTTTCATCAAATATCAATGGCATATTCTTCTCTCGGCTTTTTATTTATATCTTCTTTGGTATAATTTCATGATTTACCCCCATAGAGTGCATTAATGTCATTGTAATGGGCACTTCCCAAAGTGTCTAACTTATCCCTTGGGAGTAATCTATACCGTGAATTGAGAGATTAGAGCTGACTTTATAGTAGCTTGACACAATAGAGACATTTGGGGGATTTCAGTGTTCTTTGCCCATGCATGCAAAATGTTACAACTCAGAAGCAAGAAAATGTCACCCTAGAATTGTCTTTTATGTTTTTGATGTATGCTGGCTCATAAAGTAGCTCTCATACACATGGGTACTCTTTTAATAAAAGTTGTAATGCACTGGAACTTTACTATATCACCATTTGTTGTAAAGTGGAATTCGATATAAGGCGGGTCTATGATTGGACCCTCTTCGAAAAATTGTTATTCAAGCACC